>NC_142933.1:74341567-74421567 GCF_046866305.1 Octopus bimaculoides
AGCTTCTTCTCGACTATATTAGAAAGATAATCCTTTTTGTAACCTAGCTTTGTTGTGAAGTAAATCCATTTGATAAATGTTAAGATTTTTGTGCTTCATTTCATGCTAAAGGTTGGTATGGAGGTCGTGTAAATATAGTTCTGGAACACTAAAATTGAAAGGTCATGAGGTTGAATCTTTGTCCTTCTAGTGCAGTGGTCCTTGAAGGTTCATGTGACCCCCGGGGGGGGGGGGTCCATCTTAGATTTTTTTGTTAAAATTTATGTACAATAAACTGGTTATATTTCTAAAATACACCAAACATTTAAACAATTTTTTTAATAAAATTCCTAAACGTCCCTGGTTCGTTCCCCGGTTTCAGCATTCAGAGGTTGGCAACAAGATTTTCAAGTATTTTTATAGGCACAGGTGTGGCTGTGTGGTAAGAAGCTTGCTTCCCAACCACATAGTTCCTGGCCTTTTATAACGCACCAATATACTGATATACAAATTTATCTCCATTATGAAAACAATGAGCTTGCCAGCAAAATCCACCCTAATCAGCTCAGTGATTTAAACCAAATCAGTCACATAATCATCCATAATCTCTCTCTCTCTCACCATTCTGAAAACTGGAGAGTGAATTAATGTTTGTTTGCATATACAAAATCACATCGCAAGCCATACTCTGAGCAAATTGGGATTAACCCAGGCCAGCCAGCCAGCCAGCCAGCCAGCCAGCCAGCCAGCCAACTAGCCAGCCAACCAGCCAGCCAGCCGCATACCACAAAAGTGTGATCGTGAATTTTTTCACAAGACTCTTTGTTCATTTGAAAGTCAAATCTTCTCTGAAGTCCAGGAGGGATCAACTACACAAGAACCCAATGTTGTTTTCTGTAGTATTAAATAGGGGACAGATAAATGCTAGAAATAGCAGTCAAAAGGAAATGTATGAATGAAGTGCTGGTACCTTGAAAAAAGGGAAGGCAATTTTAGTCTGCTAGAAATAGCAGTCAAAATGAAATGTATGAATGAGGTGCTGGCACCACATAAAAATCCCCCATGCCTGTGCCACATAAGAAAGTAACTTTGCTGGCGCCAAGTAAAGAACACCTAGTCCACTCTGTAGAGTTGTTGGTGATAGGAAAGGCATCCAGCCGTAGGAACCATGCCAAAATAGATGACCTGAACCTAGTACAGCTCTCTGGTCTGCAAGCTTTGGTCAAACCATCCAACCCATGGCAGCATGGACAACAGACATTAAATGTTGATAATGATAATGATGATGTGTGACTCCCCAACCCATTTAAGAGGACTCTGACTCAAAAGAACTGACTCAGATGATGATGATCAATCTAGACTATGACAGCATGGGTGGGACGGTTCCACAGAAGCCTGATGCAGGCTTCTGTGACTGTTTTGGCAGGATTTTTATATATATATATACATATATATATATATATATATATTTATATATATATATAAACATACATACGTACGTATGTATAAATATATATATATATATATATATATATATATATATATATATATATATATATATATACAGGGTGCATAAGGTATTTCAGGACATATTTTGGTGGGGGTTATTGCTACATTTTTTGCTAACTGTATAATCTTTGTTTCAGAAAATAATAATAACAGACCCTCAGCTCACTCAAGAAATGAAGAGGCATGCTGTTATTGTGGTTATAAAGGTTATAAGGTTATAGCAATTTAGAAATATCTCAATTTTTCAATTTTTAAAAGTTGCCAGATCTTTCGTCTACAAAGTTTGTAAGGAGCTAGAGACTGAAAATGGAAACGTATCACCAGTATCAAAGTACAAAGAGCATTCTAAACACTCTGAAATCATCAGAACACTTGAATTTATCCAGATAGTTCAAAAGACCACTGGCTAGAGTATATAATAAGATTGTATTGAATCTGCTGGTATCCTCTACACCACACCATCACTCTTCTGTACTGCTGGCCATTTCTTTCTCTTCACTAAACTATTGATATGCAGCAAGTTAAAGATGTACAGGAAAGCATAGAAATAAAATAAGTAAGCATGTTCTGTTGGATGTGTATGAACAGTGTGCATGGAAGACAAGCCACAAGTGAGCTGAGAGAAAAATAGGTTAAAGAAAAGGCTGCATTGGTATGGACATCTGGTGTATATGAAGAATGATATTTGGGTGAATCAGGATCAAGCAATCCAAGTTGAAAGAGTTTAAGGAAAAAGAAATTATAAGAAGAAATGATGAAAGTTTATCTCAAGATATTTAGTCTCATAAAAGAAGTGACAGATGATTGCAACAAATAGTGTATCACTGACTTGGGACAGACCTGGTTAATTCAAGCCAGAATAAAACAATATTTCTGACTGAAAATGCATGGATGATGGTATTTCAGCTGAAAATGTGAATCTAAGTATTGTAGTGCATTTAATTTGGCATTCTATTGTTAATATTTAATAAAAGGAAAAAATTTTTAAATACTTTAATAGCGTACAAAAATATTTATTTCAATATAAAAATAATTATAATTAAATATTCAGATTATTTTCTTCTTTTAAGTTGATATGGTTCATTTCTTCTAAGTAGGGACTCTTCAGGATCTGTGATCGATGGATTATCATATATAGTTGAAATAAATGGAATATTACAGTCATGTTCTTCTTGTTTGCTCCTATACCATTGTTTTTTAGACAGTTGCGACTTACGAAACCTGAAAAAGAACAAAAACAAAATTGTGTAATAGGGAAAAATTACTAAAGATGCAGCATACACAAAGAACTTTCAGTTAACAATCAATAATTATATATGCTGAATAGTAAACAAGAAGTTTAGAAAATAATAAAGATTGCAAATTGATGCATTCTTCTTTAAATGATTTCATTTTACAGCATGATCCTGAAAAATATCTGCTGTGACCTTAAATAAAGCTGATGGAAGGAACTAAGATAGTAATGTGCTGAACTAAATAGATTACAGTACATTATGTCACTCCTCCAAGCTCAAATTCCACAGAAGCCAACGTTTAGTTTTCATATTTTGGGGATCAGCAAAATATGTACCAGCAATGCAGCAGAGTTGATGCAATTAATTTAACATTTCCCTAAAATACTAATTTTGTGACTTAAGTAAATTAAATTATTTACTCAATTTAATTATTAATTTGAGACCCAAACGTTGCCACTTTCTTAGCTACATTTGACATGTAATTTTGTTTTTTTTTCCAGCTTTGCCTTTAAATCTCTTCTTCCATCTACATTGTAACATGCACTGCTTCTACTCCACCATTCACAATCTCAACATGTCTTATTTCTATTCACTATTTAATTTGATCTGGATATGATTTCAGGAAAAAAAAACAAGAAACATATTTCTCAGAACCAGTGAAGGAGTGAAACTCTTTAACATACCCAATACCAGACTTGTTGTAGGGACTTTTCCCCAAATTCTCAAGGGCTTCTGCCATTCCAGAAGAAGTGGTTCCAAGTCCTTCACCTTCTTTCCAGCCAAGCTGTTCCATTATTTTACGTCCAAAACCTCTTGTATGTTTTTCAAATTTACCAATTTTTAAATCAACACTGTCTTTATAGCCTGTATCTTCAGAAAGTCTATTTTTCTGTCTCATGGCTATGAAGTCTCGTGCATCCATGTCCTCAGAGCCTGGTTCATAATAACCACGCATGTCAACATCCCAATCATCAGCAGTTTGTTCATCAAAATCTAAAATCAAATTGAATAAAAAATTTCAAAGATTTTGAAAATTATGACATAAGTATTTCATAAAATATATCCTGATAAATGCTTCTCTAAATAAATAAATAAAAACTTCTCTTATGCAATACTTGATGTGTTCTTTATCAGTAAACAACTAGATAGATGTACAGTTAATAAGTAAAATAAAATAGATGTGTATTTTAAATGATGAAAACAATGCCACAAAACAATGATATAAATACACAAATATGACCAAAGCTTTGTGATTGAATTTGGTAGGCGGAAGTTACTGCCGTGTGTGTATGTCTGTGTGTGTGCTTGTGCCTCTCTCCCACAGTGAGAGAGGGATATATACATAAATATATATACATATTTAATTATTTATATTCTCCCTCTCCCTCCTATCTGTCACAGACTTACTCTTTCTCACTCCTATGTTTTTTGTCTTTCTCTTGATGGTGGGCTGATATCTGAAACATTAAGGCAATTTCCCTTTCCATTAAAACTTTAATCTAATGTCATATTTGTTAAACATTGTCTCTCCTTTGTTGTCTTTTTTTATAGTTCATTGTATTCATACAATATACATACATCATCATCATCATCATCATCGTTTAACGTCCGCTTTCCATGCTAGCATGGGTTGGACGATTTGACTGAGGACTGGTGAAACCAGATGGCTACACCAGGCTCCAATCTGATTTGGCAGAGTTTCTACAGCTGGATTCCCTTCCTAATGCCAACCACTCCGAGAGTGTAGTGGGTGCTTTTACGTGCCACCGGCACGAAAGCCAGTCAGGCGGTACTGGCAACGACCACGCACAAAATGGTGTATTTGAGCGTGGCTGTTGCCAGTACTGCCCACACACCCTGTATGCATATATTTGTGTATGTGTGCATGACTGTAAATATACAGATATGTAGATATGCATGTGTGTTACTACATATTTATGTAAATAGCAGTTTAATGGAAAGAGAAGGTATCTTAACATTTCAGGCATCAGCCCTTCAGCAGAAGAAAGAGAAAAAGCATAGTGGGAGTGAGAAAGAAGAATAGTTGGTGAGAGAGAGAGAATATATATATATTGCATTTAGTGATCATGTTTTCATCATTTAAATTACATTACCTCACTTCTGTTTTTGCTACTTATTAACTATATATCTATCTTTTAAGTTGTTTACTTATACATGTAAGTATTATTCATTGTATATTAAATCATCATCAGTTTTTCCATGAATGAATCAATTCAGTCACTCATCACCCATATTCTTTTCTACTCAAGGCACAAAGACCAAAATTTTGGGGGAAAGGGGCCAGTCGATTACATCAACTCCAGTAACTGGTACTTAATTTATTGACTCCAAAAGGATGAAACGCAAAGTCAACTGCAGCGAAATTTGAACTCAGAATGTAAAGACAGACAAAATACCGCTAAGCATTTCGCCCAGCGTGCTAATGTTTCTGCCAGCTTGCTGCCTTTATCACCCATATCAAGTACCCATGACCGCACACACACACTAACACCTAATTCTACATATTCCTCTCCAAAGTCATTAACTCTCATTCCATGTTTTCCTTGCAGTCATCAAATTGCAGCTACTGAAAAGAAATATCAGCCACATCGATCTCACAAGACTAGAAGGACAACAGACATAATGGGCCAATACTGACAAACATAATGGGCCAATATTGACAGGCCAATACATAATGTAAAGAGCCAAAACATTTTAATTAATTAAAATTACACTGATAGGGAAGAGCTTAATTATTAATTCTAGACAAGTCAGGGGGAGACAACTTTGAAATCTAAATAAATATTGCACAGAGACATGCAACTGGATGCAAGTTAAAGCTTGGCAAGTCTGTTATGGCTCATTACATTAAGTAGTGACCTATCAGAAGGGGTTGTACCCATTACATATGTAGCCCGTCTAGTCTTGTAAGACCAATGTGACCGATATTTCTTTTCAACAGCTATAATTTGATCGCTGCAAGGAAAATATAGAAAGGGAGTGAATATCCATGGAGTAGACACTGAGGAATTAGTTGTTAGTGTGTGTTTGGTCATCGGTAGTCAATATGGGTGATGAGAGGTTGAGTTAATTCATTCATAGAAATCTACATGAAAACTGATGATAACATTTAATTATACAATACTCTATATATATATATAATTCAACTGACTCCAATGTTGTGCTACATTATCAATCAACCAACTTGTTTACTTATATATATATATATATATATATATATATATATGGGGTATTTAACTCAATCGGTCAGAGCATTGTGACGCGTAATCACGGAGATGTGAGTTTGAGTCCCACAGCTAACCACCTACACTTTTTTCTGCAAAATAGGGGTAGTTTATCCTGTTCAAGCTATATTATTAATATTATCCTGCATTTGAGAATTTAAAATCACTTCTTTAACTTTCTAAGACATCTCAAAGCTTCTAAAAGCAAACTTCATTTGTTTGTTTACATTTGTCGTAATTTGTATATATATATAAACAACTTAAAAGATAGATGAACAGTTAATAAGTAACAAAAAAGAAGTGAGAAGGTGCATTTTAAATGAAAACAATACCACTAAATGCAGTCATATATACGTAAACTCTCTCTATCTATCAATCTACTTCTCTTTCTCTCCCTCTCTCTCTCTGTCTCTTTCTCACCAACTATTCTTCTTTCTCACTTCCACTATGTTTTTTTCTCTTTCTTCTGCTGAAGGGCTGATACCTGAAATATTAAGATACTTTCTCTTTCTATTAAACTGTTATTTATATACGTTCAGTCCCACTGTGTGGCACCTTGGGCAAGTGTCTTCTACTATAGCCTTGGGCCGACCAAAGCCTTGTGAGTGGATCTGGTAGATTGAAACTGAAAGAAGCTCGTTGTATATATGTATACATATATATATGTTTGTGTGTCTGTGCTTCTCCACCCAACATCGCTTGACAACCAATGCTGGTGTGTTTACGTCCCCATAACCTAGGGGTTCGGCAAAAGAGACCGATAGAATAAGTACTAGGCTTATAAAAGAATAAGTCCTGGGGTCGATTTGCTCGACTAAAGGCGGTGCTCCAGCATGGCCACAGTCAAATGACTGAAACAAGTAAAAGAGTAAATACGTATGTAGTAACACACATTCATATTTACATATTTGTATAGTTACTGTCATGCACACACACACACACAGATATATGCATATAGTATGTGTGTGTGTGTGTTTTGAATAAATACAATGAACAATAAAAAAAAGACAACACAAGAGGAGCAAGGTTCAACAAATATGGTATTAGATTAAAGTTTTAATGGAAAAAGGACATCAGCCCTCCATCAGAAGAAAGAGAAAAATATAAAAAGAGTGAGACAGAGTAAAAATCAGTGAGAGAAATTATATATCGCATGGGAAGAAGCAGTTGGATGTGAGTTTAATCTTGGCAAATATAGTCACCAACTCCTTTCACACTTTTCAAGGAGAGTTAAAAGGTATTGTTTGCAAATCTGCCTACTTAGTTCTACACCATATTGGGAACTAATCAATACCTTCAGAATGGCACTTTTTTTCAGTTATATTCATAACTACAAGACATTCTAAAACTCCTATGTATAAATCAGAGTTACTGCCTCTAAACTGTTTATTAATAGCATACTAAAAAAGGCTTATAGGTTCCTATAGGAATGATACTGCATTTCGGCTAGGGTGTTGATGAAGTAAATCTAAATTCTTTGCCAGCAGCTTCAGCAGCGAACTACATTCACCTCCAGGCTTTAAAGGTTGTAGTTAATTCAATTGACTCCAATGTTGTGCTACATTATCAATCAACCAAGAATGTTCATAGAATTATTTACTATCCTTCAGTTGTTCTATATTTTCAGTGAGTTTTTACTTGGGTTTATCATGAAGTATTGCAATTCCCTTAAAGTTTATAATCAATATCATTATGGTCCTCTCTCTCTCTCTCTCTCTCTCTCTATCTCTCTCCCTCTCTCTCTCTCTATCTCTTTCCCTCTCTCTCTCTCTCTCTTTCTTTCTCTCCCTAAATTGATTTACATAGGTTAGCCAATGTTTGAACAATGTGCCCTTACTAAGCTGAGACCCTATTCAAATTCAAGAAGATGCTAAGTAATACCAATAAATTTGGGATGCCCTTTGCCATACAAAGAATAAAATATGGCCTTCAAGCTATTGCCCTTTGAGCTAAAAGGCTCCACTTTATTCTATGCCCAATTCTCATTAATTGCGCAAATGTGTATAGTCATATTTCCTACATTAACTGACGAAGACCTTTCATATCTAACTGCTTTCTCAACTCACTGTAATTCTACACTACCTCAACCTATGTATTTAAAAAAGCCTAATGAGTATCTGCAATTTTTTTCTTCTTATCATAGTTTTTCTTTTCCTCTTGATTTCATTCCAAATTTCTTCAATATTATATAATGAGAGATAGAACATCAAACATTCCTAAGAACATCTAGTCCTGAACTCTTCGGGGTTTAGGATAAAGAGAAGAAACTGAGAGTAGGGTCCACATTTCCAAGCTTTCAGTATTCATATGCATAAACTGAGTCATTGTCATGAATTATACATCCACCCTTAGTATTTTTATTGCTCAACAAAACCACTGAGTTTAGTATACTGCCTTCTTTAACAAATAAATGCAATGTAAGTTATTTTGAGTTTAGCTAAGAGCTTCTCTGTCACCTTACTGGCACGTTCACAAAACATTCGAGCAAGGTCATTGCCAGTGCCGCTGGACTAACTCCTGTGCAGGTGGCACGTAAAAAACACCATTTGAGCATGGCCGTTGCCAGTACCACCAGACTGGCCCTCGTGCCGGTGGGCACATAAAAGCACCCACTACACTCTCAGAGTGGTTGGCGTTAGGAAGGGCATCCAACTGTGGAAAGTCTGCCAGGCCAGATCAGAGCCTGGAGCAGCCATCTGGTTCGCCAGTCCTCAGTCAAATCATCCAACCCATGCTAGCATGGAAAGTGGACGTTAAACAATGATGATGATGATGAATAAAATACAGAGAGATAGATGTAATAAAGTTTTTTTTTTTTTTACCAGGCTTACGAATATATAGTGTATTTATCATATTAAAGCATGATAACTAAATGCTAAAATTAGATTTACAATCAATATATATATATATATGAGTTATAACATAATTATGAAGATTGTGTGGTGTCAATGAACAAAGTATGCTACTCTACATACTTCTATTTATCTAATGGTAAAATAGATAGTAAATCCATTCCATAATAGAACAGGTAATAAACATCAAGTCATAAAAATGTCTACTCTAATAGTATATGCATTTTTTTTTTTTTGCATAGCTATGCAGGTGTTTAAAGTCAGTGATGCAGATCCTTATTATTCTTATTATTAAAATTATATATTTTTGCTTTAAGGTGGTAAGCTGGCAAAACTGTTAGCACGTCAGGTAAAATGCTTAGTGACATTTCATTCATCTTTACATTCTAAGTTCAAAATCTGCCAAGGTTGACTTTGCCTTTCATCCTTTCAAGGTCAATAAAATAAGTACTTGTTCAACACTGGAGTCAATGTAATTGATTTATCCCCTCCTCCGAACTTGCTGGTCTTGTGCCAAAATTTGAAATTATTAAAGCAGTGAGCTGGCAGAATTGTTAGCATGTCAGGCAAAATGCTTTACTCTTTACTCTTTTACTTGTTTCAGCCATTTGACTGCGGCCATGCTGGGGCACCGCCTTTAGTCGAGCAGATCGACCCCAGGACTTATTCTTTAGAAGCCTAGTACTTATTCTATCGCTCTTTTTGCCGAACCGCTAAGTTACGATGTTGGGGGGACAAACACAGACACACAAACATACACACACACATACATATATATATATACATAAACATATATACGACAGGCTTCTTTCAGTTTCCGTCTACCAAATCCACTCACAAGGCTTTGGTCGGCCCGAGGCTATAGTAGAAGACACTTGCCCAAGGTGCCACACAGTGGGACTGAACCCAGAACCATGTGGTTGGTAAGCAAGCTAACTTTGCCTTCCATCCTTTTGGGGTCGATAAATTAAGTACCAGTGGAACACTGGGTCAATGTAATTGACTAGCCCTCTCCCACAAAGATTTCAGGCCTTGTGCCTTTAGTAGAAAGGATTATCATTATTATTATTATTATTATTATTATTATATATAGTATTTTCTAAACAAGTTGAATAACTGGGGAAGAAAAAAGAAGTAAACTTATATTTATATTGCAAGGAAAATATGAAATAAAATCTTGCCCTTACCACCTTCCTCTTGTTGCCAATACTGAGCATCAGTGTAAAAGACCAAACCACTACCACCTTTCTCCCATTTCAGTTCAATATTGTCTTCAAACAATCGTTCTTTGTTTCGTTCTTGGCCACTTGGATCATCATGCAATGCTTCATGGCGTTCCCACTCTTCACAATAATCAGCATCTTCTTCAGAATAATCAGAACCACGATCAAACTCAATCATTTTTTCTTCAATATTCAAAGCCATTTTTCTCTTCATTTCAGCAATATTTTGTTTTCTCCTGGCTTTTTCCTCCATTTTCAATCGCCTTTTTTCTGAAACATCAGTTTTTTGCGATATTTTAACATCATTTTTCTCTAATTTATCACAAACTGTCCTATCATTTGAGTGTGGAGGGTGGATCTGAATTTTATGAGAGCTATGAGGGTTTGCACCAAAATGAAGGTTCTCAGAGGTAGTGAAAGAAATGTCAGTACCATTTTCTCTGCTTTCATTATTAGCAGACAAACTTAAATGACAGCTGGTGCTAGCATCAATATTTGCATCAGTTCTTAGACTATCATTAGAACTTCTACTACTATCATCATCAACAGTAGTAGTAGTAGTAGCTGTTGTTGTTGTTGTTGTTGTTTTTAGATTAGTTTCATCTGTATTTTCTTTTTGTCCTTTACTAAATTGATTTTTAATAGGATTTAATTTCCTTTTGGAAAGATTTTTCTGAAAACTTTCATTTCTTGAGCCCGTGTCAAGAGTGTTACCAGAACTAGGAAGACACTGTACATCATAATCACATGGAACACGTCCATATATGTTGCTATAAGTTACTTTAGGAAATTCAAGTTGCAATTTACTGATAATCCTTGGTGGTAATTTGCATTGATTGATTAATTCTAAGAAAACATAAGTTGGAGTGCCTACATTTCCTTTTGGCATAACAGTAGGTGCATGGAGTTCAGGGAGATTTTCAAGGTCAGTCTTTGTAAATACTTCACGATCTTCAGGAATTTGAGCTTGTTCCTCTCTGGTTTTGTACGGAATCTTGTCTGAAAATACCAAAAGAATAAGTCTTTGTATGAGACAAGGATCCAAAGTTTAGAAGGAAAGATATTACATTCAATTTTCATAGATTCTTAATGATAAAGAACTCTTTATTCAGTTAAAATTAGTTTTATCTGTACTTTCATTTTGTATTTTATTAATTCACCTTTCATCCTGCCACATGAGGGTAATAAATAATTTTCAAAACATTCAAACACAATGGAGACATTATATGACAATCTCAAGGTCTTCTATGTGGGTCAACATGATAAGGAGCTAGGGAGAACATTAAAAAAACTCTACTACACATACACACATATATCACATTTTAAGGTTAGATACTCTCACTATGCATATATCATGCATTTTTACAGATCATGAGAGAACATCCACAGTCATTAAATCTTGACTACAAACACAGTCAAATTTCTTTTAGTTGCTCTATTTTCAGGACATCAATTGAACTTGATCAATCTCTGGATGAGTGAATTGAGACAACATCAAAAGAGTTAAGTAGCCATATCAGAAATATAAAGAAAAACCTTCATGAGTTAGCTATTGAATACTTTATTTCATCATTTGCCCAAGTAGCATATTAATTTTATACAGAGCAGTGGATACGTCTGTTTAATAGTGTGCCGTAATAAATATAATAGTATTTCATTTTCTCCTTCTCAGTTCTAAATTCAAATCTTACCAGAATTCACTTTCTCATTAATGTACTGATGTCAGGTAAATTATCTACACTGCTTCTCCTATAGAAATTGGTTTCATATCTATGTACACAACCAATATTCTAATTCTATATCTTTATCAAAATAGAAAGCTGATAGTTAAACAATACGTAATGTAATTGCAATTTTTATTCAACGTAAATCAACTATTTATTTTTCAAGCTAACACTAATGCAATCTTTTTCTAACGTATTAAGATCTATGCCTCTAATACCAAGGTACTTTCATTCCACTTGCCTCGTAGTTTCTAATCTTACCTTGAGATTGACAGGAGAAACGTATTTTTCTGATATGACACTGTGACTTCATTGATTCGCCTTTTTCATTAATCCAATGACGTTCATTATAGTCAAAAAGGTCCTCAAATCTTACTTCAGGAACACGAATTACACAGCAGCATGAGGAAAGAGATTTATTGTCTAAAAACAAAACAAGAAAAGGTTTTTCAAACAAAACATTGCTTAAGCATAACAGTCTCTGTATATTTGCTTCATAAATCTATTTATAGCTGGTCATAAATAGAAATAAGGATACTCTAAACAAGGCCATGATTATCAAGGAAGAGAAGGATATATTTAAATGCTAATTTGTCATAAGACAAGATAATCATGAATTATTATAAGGATTCAGGCATATGTAGAAGAAATATTCATAGGGATAACATTGTATTGTTGTTGGCACTCCGTTGGCTTACGGCATCGAGGGTTCCAGTTGATCCAATCAACAGAACAGCCTGCTCGTGAAATTAATGTGCAAGTGGCTGAGCACTCCACAGACACGTGTACCCTAAACGTAGTTCTTGGGGATATTCAACGTGACACAGTGTGACAAGGCTGACCCTTTGAATTACAGGCACAACAGAAACAGGAAGTAAGAGTGAGAGAAAGTTGTGGTGAAAGAGTACAGCAGGGTTCGCCACCATCCCCTGCTGGAGCCTCGTGGAGCTTTTAGGTGTTTTTGCTCAATAAACACTCACAACGCCTGGTCTGGGAATCGAAACAGCGATCATATGACTGCGAGTCTGCTGCTCTAACCATTGGGCCATTGCGCCTCCACATAGGGATAATAACAATGATAACATATTTTTTCCTTTTACTTCCTACACACCAACAGAATATAGATCTCTTCTGATTCTATTGGAAGAATAAAGTAATAATGATTACACAATACATGGTTTGTAGGTACAGCTTATCATTCAAACAACACCAACACTTTTGAAATGAAATAGCTATTTGGATCATGCTTGGAATACATAGAGAGTAAAGTCTTTTCAAGGCAGGAAGGACTGCTGAGACATAAGATGTAGCCCCATGTTTTATAGGATATATATTAATAGCTATTGAAGTAAAGTTGAGGTAAAGACATATAAAAGCTCCCTTTTAATTTTTGTTACATCTGAAGAGGCAAAGTATACTCAATCAGATCATTCTCAGATGAGGAACTTAATGAAAATAAATTTATATCCATGTGTATTTAATCCACCTGTGAAATTAGTTCCATGAAGGCACTTGTCAGCAGCTTGGAAGAGTTATCAAACCAATTGGTTTCACTGTTATTTAACAACTCAACAAGATTTACTGACATCTCCCTCCTGAAGTACCAATGAAGGCTACTTAAAAAATGGAACAAATATGTAAGTACAAATTCATTTACATATTGTTACAAGTTTGATAGTTGCAAACTATCAAATAAAACCTTCATAGGCAAAATTTCACAGCGGGTCTAAATAAAGTTATGAGTTCATATATTTTATTTAATGTCAATGTAGCTTGTTAAGAGAGAAAGACAAGCTCCAGTAAGCTGACTTGCTGGAGGTACACTAATGAAAAAAAATCTTAGTGGAAACAGGTAGAACCATGTATGAAGCTTTATAAGTATTAAGAGCAAAGTTTTGATTAAATCAGATTGCAAAGTAACAAATTTGAGAAGTCATGTAAGTATTATCATTGAGAAGAAATAAGGAAAGCAATATTGACTAAAGAGAATGGGAATAAAACTGTAATGAGTAAATTTTGATTAGGACTAAGAGAGCTGGCTGTATGCTATAACAAAGCATCTTTAACTTTTTTCAACAATACTTTTGCAGTAGTGTGTATGGTTGTAACTAGATATAAGTATGCTGGTGCTGATTCTTATGTGATTCAGACAATAAATTTTCTTCTAAATCAAAGTAGCAGTGAAGAAAGGATATTATAATGATACATTTCCATACAAACATATGAAACCAAAATTTAATCAGCAATAAAATAATAGATTCCAAGGAAACTAGATATGTTCTGCATCAGCAATAAAATTCAACAATTTGTGTAATGCACTAACATGGTTGTGCAGTTAAGAAGTTTGTATCCTAACCATGTAATTTCCTGTTCAGCCCTACTGTGTAGCAGTTGAAGCAAGTTTCTTCTATTATAGTCCCAGACCAGCCAAAGTATTACGAGTTGAGTTGGCAGATGGAAGCTGGAAGAAACTCCATTAAAAAATATGTGAATTGTGTACATCTTTTCCCTTGTATTTCCTTAATTTCAAATCCCCCAAAAATATAATGAAGAAATGATTATTTCCTTTCTAATAAGTCTGCAAGGGGAAGATGTGTATACATGTGTGTGGAAATGGTATGTGTGTATGTGTATGAGTAACCTTGTCTTGACATCACAGTGTTGTAAACAAGTATCACTGTCATAGAAGCAGTGTCATTTGTTTCTAGTTGTCTGCAAGATATATCTGACCATGAGTAAATATTACTTTGCTTGGGAAAAGGTCGAGGTTGCTGACAGGAAAGGCATCTGGCAGAAGAAAATCTATTATCACAGATTCTGTCCAGCCTATGAAAGCATAGAAAAGTAAACATTAAAACAATACTGACGATGATGAGTGTAATATGTTTTATGCCATGAAGAAGAAGTATAATGTCTTGGACAGAGAGAGAAAGAGAGAGAGGTCTTATCTCTAAGCTGCAAAAATGTGAATGGTCAACTGTTAATCAGCTGATTTTTTTCTAAGTTGTAAGTTAAAAACATAAACAAAATAAAAGTGATCTTAAATTTTAACATCTGTATCCTAACTTTCATCCATTTTATTAGTCTTATGATTATCAGTCTATATTAGTCATTTTTGTTGGTGGAAATTATTGATAAATGAAGAAGCAGAGGCATGAAATTAGAAACTCTTAGTCTGAAATCTTGCTGTTTGGGCTCTAATTAATTTCATATTTCTAGTTCATTTTCGACTATTATACTTGGTACTAATTAGTGTCATTCTTTTATTAGTTTTGAAAAATCATTTTTTAATGTGTATGAACAGTAGAATTTTTTTTTCTTTTTCTGCTCACAAATATTTGATATCTGTTTACTTGTGTGTTTATATTCTGTAGGAGCAATCTTTTGTCTTAAATACATGTATTTGCAGGACTGAAAGTGAAACTAATCAATCTGGGAAAATACACAAAAATAGACTTGCATATACTGAGTGAATGGAACGATACTTAAAAGTCATTTATTAAATCATTTATTTACTAACCCATTAGTTTTTTTTTTTATATTTATTTATTAAAATATTTAATTATTTTAATAGTAACGCTGTTGTTTCAACTTTAAAGACAAAGCTGTTGAAGTATCTTCAAAAGACCTACAAATAAAATAATAACTGTACTGTTACAATTCTATAAACACATTACAAATTGGTTATGTGAAGAACAATTTTAATAGGAAGAATTACCAGAAAAATATACTAACCCCTAAACAACAATAATAATAATAATCCTTTCTACTTTAGGCACAATGCATGAAATTTTGTGGTAGAGGCTAATCAATTACATTGACCCCAGTGCTAAATTGGTACTTATTTGATCAACCCTGAAAGGATAAAAGGCAAAATCAACCTAAGCATAATTTGAACTCAGAATGTAAAGATGAACAAAATGTCACTTGGTATTTTTCCCAGTGTGCTTACAATTCTGAGAGCTCTTCACCTTAATAATCCTTTCTGCTATAGGCACAAGGCCTGAAAGTATGGAGGAAGAGGTTAGTCGATTACATCAACCACAGTGCATAACTGGTGTTTATTTCATTGACCCTGAGAGGATGAAAGGCAAAGTCAACCTTGGCAGAATTTGAACTCAAAATGTATGGATGGTCAAAATGTTACCCAGAGTGCTAATGATTCTGCCAGCTCATTGCCTAAATAATAATAATAGTTTCAAATTTTGCCATGAGGACAGCAATTTTGGGGGAGAGGATAAGTCAATTACATTGACCCCAGTACTCAACTGGTACTTATTTTATTGACCCCCAAAAGGATGAAAGGCAGTCAACCTCAGCAGAATTTGAACTCAGAACATAAAGATGGACTAAATGCTGTTAAGCATTTTGCCTGGCATACAAACAATTCTGCCAGTTCACCACCCTAACAATATTTGGAAAAAAAAAACACAAGAACAAAAATAATGATGATAATAATAATAATAATAAAATTGGAAACATTCCTAAGAAATTACAAAAATAAACCTGAAAATATTTAACCAAAGAGAATATCAAATTACTATATTTCCATTTAATGACACATAATAAGTGACATTTTTAAGCAATTTGTATATTTGTTCCACTTACTTGGGAAACCAAGTGACAGTCTTTTATTTTAGGTTCATATATTTGCAAGACTAAAAATGAAGCTAAACAATCAATAACACTGTGTAGCATTTTTTTTTATTATCATTTCATGTTATTTCCTATTTGCTTCTATCTAGAGTGGAGGTGCAATGGCCCAGTGGTTAGGGCAGCGGACTCGCGGTTTCGATTCCCAGACCAGGCGTTGTGAGTGTTTATTGAGCGAAAACACCTAAAGCTCCACGTGGCTCCGGCAGGGGGTGGTGGCGAACCCTGCTATACTCTTTCACCACAACTTTCTCTCACTCTATATCTTCCTCTTTCTCTTGTACCTATATTTCAAAGGGCCAGCCTTGTCACGCTGAATCTACCCCCGAGAACTACGTTAAGGGTACATGTGTCTGTGGAGTGCTCGGCCACTTGCACATTAATTTCATAAGCAGGCTGTTCCATTGATCGGATCAACTGGAGCCCTCGTCATCGTAACCAACGGAGTGCCAACAATGCTTCTATCTAGAAATCAAAAGAAATGATTATTATTCCCTTCAAACTTTGTCTTTGTGACCGGGACATCAATGTTTTGAAACTAACCAATTTTCTATTACATTCCAGACAGACTCAGCACTGAGTTGCTGAAGCAGAATTTTCTAGAGCTTTCTAGAAGTTTCAAGAACTTTCTAAAAGTTTCAAGAATTTCTACAATGTTCTGGCAACCTTGTTGGCACTCCGTCACTTACGACGTCGAGGATTCCAGTTGATCCGATCAACGGAACAGCCTGCTCGTGAAATTAACGTGCAAGTGGCTGAGCACTCCACAGACACATATACCCTTAACGTAGTTCTCAGGGGATATTCAGTGTGACACAGTGTGACAAGACTGACCCTTTGAATTACAGGCACAACAGAAACAGGAAGTAAGAGTGAGAGAAAGTTGTGGTGGAAGAGTACAGCCGAGTTCGCCACCATCCCCTGCCGGAGCCTCGTGGAGCTTTAGGTGTTTTTGCTCAATAAACACTCACAACGCCCGGTCTGGGAATCGAAACCGTGTTCCTATGACAGCGAGTCCGCTGCCCTAACCACTGGTCCATTGCGCCTCCACTCTGGCAACCTAGATGCCAATATAAATGCAGGGATTGTAAGCTCAAGAGTTCAGTCTACTTCTAGCTGTCCAAGTGGAGACATGATTGAGGAAAGCAAAGTTTGAAGGAAATATTTGCCATTTTCGTACTTTCTAGTGGGTAAGCAAATAGGAAATAGCAGCAGCTACCCAAGGACAAAAATCGTGTTACACAGTGTAATTTGTGTTAGAGACATATTATCTGCAGGACTAAAAAATAAAACTAAGAAACTTAGGGAAAATACAAAGTTAGAGTTGGTGGCAATCCTTAGGAGAAAGTATCTCATGTGTCAAATGAAAAACCACATGTTTTATCCATGTGTTCAGCAATTTCCAGAAATTTTTTTTTATTTCTTTAATATATTTTTCATGTGTTGGTGAGGCTGACATTGTCTTTGGTTTACACAAGATAGCTGAACAGTCAAACAAGCAATCAAACACACATTCACTCACACAAATGTGCATATACATCATTTTTTTATGCTTTTACAAATCACTTTTGCTTATGTATATGTGTTTATGTATAGGGATATATGTGTGTGTGTGTGTGTGTGTGTGTGTGTGTGTGTGTGTGTGTGTGTGTGTGTGTGTGTGTGTGTATATATATATATATATATATATATGCAGGCATCCCCAATTTTATGGCTATCTCAGGTTACAGGATTTCATGCTTACGGAAATTGTTAAGTATGACCATTAATTTTGGATGTGGTCTGAAATTTCACCCTTACAGAAACTCGGATTGCCAGTTATAAATTGTTAATAAATTAAAACTACACTTTCTTCTACGCTCAATTGCCACACACATTTTAGTTAAAAATCAAAGTATATATTTAACGATTTGAAAAATTATCATCACATTACACACATGTATATATAATGTACATAATGTGACTATGTATGTATGTATGTATATATATATATATATATATATATATATAGCGCTAACAGCACCGTCCGAGCGTGATCATTGCCAGAGCAGCTGTCAGGCTTTCGTGCCAATGGCACGTAAATAGCACCATTTGAGCAAGATCATTACCAGCGTCGCCTTACTGGCACTTGTACCGGCACGTGAAAAAACATTCGAGCAAGGTCGTTGCCAGTGCCGCTGGACTGGCTCCAGTGCAGGTAGCACGTAAAAAACACCATTTTGAGCGTGGCCGTTGCCAGTACCGCCTAACTGGCCCTCGTGTCGGTGGCACATAAAAGCACCCACTACACTCTCTGAGTGGTTGGCATTAGGAAGTGCATCCAGCTGTAGAAACTCTGCCAGATCAGATTGGAGCCTGGTGCAGCCATCTGGTTCGCCAGTCCTCAGTCAAATCGTCCAACCCATGCTAGCGTGGAATTACAGAACAAGTATTTCCAGTTTTGATATAACATCTCCGAAGGATCGCCAAATGATGTGTGTGTATCTATGTATGTATGCGTAAGCATATGTGTGTGTGAGAGAGAGAGAGAGAGAGAGAGAGGGAGAGAGGGGGAGAAAGAGGGAGAGAGGGGGGAAAGAGGGAGAGAGGGGGAGAAAGAGGGGGGAGGGGAGAAAGAGGGGAGGGGAGAACGAGGGAGAGGGGGAGAAAGAGGGGGAGGAGAGAGGGGGAGAGAGTCCGTATTCGACATTTCAGCTATCTCGTGGTAATGAAAAACAATGTTGGCATGTACAAGCTTCCTCGCAAGTACCAATACGGTACTGTTGTCACCAAGTTAGTCCCAATTGTGCAAACCTAAAATCATAAGGTATTTTCATGGCCCTGCCGCAATTTTATTCTCACGTGAAGTGCACCAACAATACGTCCTTTCTAAAACAGTAGGGTGTTATATAAGGGAAATACGATTTTGATATATGTTTTTGTTTTGTTTTATTTTTTCAGCTAATTAGTATTTGAGCTCCATAAAAGTATGGGACGATTACATAACTAGAGACATCTAAAAGTTCATTAGATGTTTAGCATTCTTAAATCAACGCAAAACATTTTTAAATGACTAGGTGAGAGAAGTGTAAACACAAGAACAGTAACTCTTACTATTAAAACTGAAGTTGTCAAAATCTACCCTAATTAGAAGTCCTCTGGTGAAAAGTGTACTGTAGACTTGAGCAAAATTAATGTTTTCTCTGAGAGTATTTTTTAGCTTCTTTATAAACATAACTGATGTTTTCTATAAGAGCTAACATATGGTTATATCAATTACTTTAAAACTGAAATAATCATAAAAGATGAATGTAATTATCTCTAAAGACCTGGATTTGTTTTGGGGAAAATTACTTGAAAAGGTGAGAGAGAACGAAAGAGAGAGATTAATAAAGAGGGAGTCATGTAAAAATAATATTCTAAAAAATTAAATAAGTGCTTTCATAAATAATAAAATACAATGTAAAATTTAAAACATAAACATGTTTACATCTAACCATGATTGTTAGGCAGTTGTTTCTGCGATGGTCTCTTCACTTCAGGACGATGACGATAATGAAAACAGTCAAAGCCATCTGTTTCAACTAAAGAGGAAAAAAAGTTACGTAAGTCTTTCGAGTGATATTTTGCAGGGATGTTTCCAACCACCGCATGTATAACAGCCATTTTGCGAGTTAGCTGACGTCATAAGGCTAACAGAAATAATTCTAATTTTCGTATTTCAGAGCTGAAGATTCGATTCGGACGAACTGGACATGTGAACCAATCTCTATATTAGTCAAAATTAATAAACTTCACTTATACTAAAGATCGCCGATAAGCCTTTAGTTAACCATGAAGTCACGATGTCTAAGTAATAATCGTGATAATATTTTTATGAATATCTTGGTATGGAGTCTCGTGTAGTTTTAGCAACAGCTATGAGGTAAAACACCTAACTTGCTGTTAAAGCAAATTAGGTGTTATGCTGAAAATAAGTTTCATTCGAAATTGTACATTTTATTACCTAACATGAATGTTTTGTTATGCTAATATACATCAAATGCTTAACTAACCACAAGGAACACTTGCAGAGAAACGCTTGAATACGAAAGTAACTCTTTGAAAAATTCTTGTTTTCATGATAAAATGTAATATTCTGAGATTGGGAAAGCAGGTCTATTAAAACCAATACAGTCTATAAAATGTACTTTCGTTAAAAATGATGTCCAGTTATCTTCATATATATTCAACTAAACATTGTGTATTTTATGCTTCCAACTATTGATAAAAACACGCACCTCCATGCTTATAATTAACCCTACCTGTATACACACGCACACATTATTTACGCGTAAACTGCTGTTTATTTGCATTCACTCTGAAACGAGTGTTTACAAATACATTGAACATTTCCTTTTATCCCCTTTCGTTTCATCTCGAAAATAATAGTAATGGTTTTATATTTTATTTTAATTCTTTCTGTCACTTTGAAGTTTTGGTGCCATCTCCATATAGGGTGGTCCGAAAGTCTTGTCACCCCCAACCGAAAAGTAGTGAGAATACGAGAGGAACAAATAATAATATCAAACACATGTAATGGCTTTAGTATCTTCACTTTCATTGACACTGACACTGTCACACATCGAGAAGGTATGAACGCCATCATTTTCGTGGTACAAAATGATGCGGTGCCATCACCTGTGTTGTTTTACGAAGCTGTACTTTGGAGATAGTTGCAAAAGCCGTCGAAACAGCGTCCTTCGACTGTTGGGTATTCTGGTATCGCTCTTGTTGTGTTCACATGCTATCATAAACATGATATTCGTTTTACCTCTTGTTTAACTACAGCTAAGCCTTGTAGACTTAAAACATACCCACCACCACAACCTCTCAACATATGGAAAAATATATTACAAATCTTTTCAAACTATCGATGGCCAAATAGCCATCCAACAGTCATGGACATTCACATTTTCCTATGAAAGATCAGACCTAACCGATCCTGAGACACGGTCATTTTACAACCAACCAGTTTCACAATTATAGTAGATTATAGATAAGATACATATTTACAGCGTCACTTCCCAATGAATAGGGAAAATAAATTAAAGTACAGTAATCCCTTGCTTTATCGCGGTTTAACGCTTACATCGATTCCTCCGTGGTGCTGTTTTGCATTATAATAAAATAAATATATACAAATTATAAAATAATATTAATAATAAATATACAGTATAGTACTGTTTCTACTTCGCAGATTTTTACTTATCGCCGGTGGGTTTTGGAACATAAACCCCGCGATAGTCGAAGGATTACTGTAGTTTTTTAGACTGAAGTAGAAGATATAATTAAAGACATTCCAGCCATAACCTTGTCATCATTTTCTCGGACATTGTATATCTTGGGCAATATTATCTGATGTTACCATTATTTATCAAAACAGAAGGGTATAAGATTGAAGGAGATTTTACTACTATTTCTAACTGGTCGAGTGCTTCGCAAAATAAAGTAGTTGTTTCGTTCAGCCCCAGGTCGGCCTTAATCGAGCTAGAAACATCAAAAGCATTTTTAGCCATGACTACCTCGTCTTTTTCTTACGTATATGGAATCCAGACCACTAAAAAACGCATTCCTCCACCCCTTTTAAGCGATAGGAGTGATTGAAGGAGACGTGGCTATTATTTGTTACCAGCTGAGCAATCATATAAGCTCTCTCTTCCATCAAGTATTATTATGAGTCATTACTATCTCACATTACATGCCAGTAGCCTTGACCAGTAAAATTGCAGTTTTGGAAACCACGCCTAAGAGAAATACATTTAAGAATGAATTAAGAAATATGTTTAATAGCGATGATGCATACATATATACAGCCTTAATGGTCACAAGCTACTTTATGTTTGAGTTAAATACTTAGATATTGTTCTTGTTTGAACCTGGTAAAGTGATCATTCTTTATTTTATTTACTAGTTCTTAAATCGAAAATGAGAAAATTTAAAAAGGAACTTTTATTTATCAACGAAAATCTTAAACAGATTTAAATATGTAGATTCCTCTACATGCTACTTTATGTTTGTGTTACATATTCAAAGATATAGTTGTTTGAACTTGGTGAATCAATCGACCTTTATCTCATTTGGTTAATGATCTATAGCTAGTTTCTTCTCTCAGTTATGCTATAGAATGTAGCATTTGTTCTTGCTAAATAGTAGGCTAACTTGTAAGGATTATATCCAAATTGTACGAAGGATAACATTGTCTTTCAACTTCAGAAAAGGCCAAAGATAACAGCAGCCACAATTTCCTCAAATCACGACCTGCTGTGTTGTCAAATGAACCCTTACTTCTACAAAAAATGCTAAAAGACGCTAAATATGAGAAAAATTACTTTTATTTAAAAAGAAATGTTGCTAAGTCTTTGCTTCTATATTTGGATCAGCAATAGTCTAAGCAATTAAATCCTTTAGGATTTCTAGTACTGGTATTTTGCTTGTGAGTTAGATATCTGTCCACTTTGTGAATTTTATCTAGTATTGCTTTAAGGAAACCACAATTTTCGCAGTATTTATATCATTTTAGAGAAAACAGCTCGAAAAGCTTTTAAATTGTATTTCCTTATTTTATTTTGACAACTTACAAGCTACTGAATAATCTTCCTACTTTAACATTTGAATTAGGTAATATTAAGAGATTAGGAACAAGTACTGCCATGTCTCTAGTCTCTAAAGGAATTTTCACCATTAACATCTTAAAATTTTCTATCCAAAATTTTTCAGTATAAGTTAGTATTTAAACAAATTAATGTTATTATATTTTAATTAGATACTTGATACATTATTATTATTTAAATAATTGAATTCCTTACATGTTTCAAACCTTTTCTACAAACAAACCCATAATGTTCTTCAGTAGGTTATATTTCCCTAGTAATCGTTGTCTGAGCTCTTTGCAAAGGAAAACGAGTATTTCGAGATTTTTTCCTAATATTTTCCTTTCAATAGCTGTCGTCATCTTCATAAGCATCGTTTCTGTTACTTTTCTCTCAAGTTTGAAACCAAATTAGGTTTAGGATCCAAAAATTCAATATAAGAAATAGGATTAAGAGGATCTAGTCTGCTTGTTAGCAGACTAGGACAAATGGGAAGGATTTTCAAATATCTTAGTTTAACCATTGTGTTTGATTAAAAAAGTTTAACTTCTTGAACATGCTTTAAAATTTGATGTAAAAGTAAAAATTATAATATATTTCATATAATAGCTGAGCAGTAAAGTATTTATCTCTCGTATTCATAATTTTAAAGTGAGTTTGTTATTCAAGCTCCTGATTCAAAATTATATTATACATAGTACATTCAATTCATAACTGTCTATTTGCACAAATGTTTAAAATCCGTATCATTACTAACAATATATAATTGGCTATAAGCCATTTTTCTAACTAATGAAGAAAGTTTAATTTCTACTGCTCAAAATTCTAAGTTTCTAAAGAGACATTCAACCAGTAGCGGCTCGTATATAGGCACTGCAGAGCTGCCCACCCCCTATTTCTACTCCATATTATCAATAGCATTCAATATAATGAGTCCTTTTTTTCTTTAATTCTTTCTTTATACTTGTACATTATATAATCTTTAAGCTTAATGTCAGCAACTATCTCCTAGTTTATGAAAAAAATACAAAAATCTTTGTATAGAACTGTGCGCTTCACAGTTCCAGCAACACAGTATTTGGCTGTTGTGCGCATGCTCACAGGTCCAAGATAGGAAGCTTCATGCTAGGGAGAGACAGCACTGTTGTTCATGCAGTGCTGATGAAAGATAGTGTTTCTTTTTAACTCTGCATGTGTTGTACTTAAAAACATGTTTATATTCTTGAATGTGATAAAGTGTAGAATTAGATTATTATCCTGCTTCCAGTTTCAGTGTTGCTGCCAGGATTTGAAAAATAGGGCAGATTTTCCCCCCTTATTTTGTGGTTTAGGGGAAATTTATGGCAGTGTTCAGTGAACAAATTAAACACACTATCCAGCAGTGGCTAAAACATGAACCAATTAAGTTTATGTATATGTCTGTTACCTTTTACACAATATTAAAACAATAGCTAAAAATTTTCTGTAGCAGCACCCCAACTAATTTTATCTATGAGCCACCACTGCATTCAACACAAGTATATAGAATATTGTCAGTTCAAAGACTGACACATATACATCAAAACTGAAGTTACAATAGCAGTGACATTCTCAGTTCCAGTAGCCAATATATTTTAATGTTTAAATACTTTTCCACTGACTACTCTGTTTTTTCAAGGTATTGACAATTTCATTTGCATCATGCTGTTTTAAAAGTACCAAATAAACATATATATGCACAATCTCCCTGTAATTATTACTGAAGTATATTATAGCCATTTGCAAAAACATGTTAAGACAAAATCTTACAGCTCTTATATCAGAAAACAAATTTTCATAAGTGTAGTCTCACTATAGAGTACCTTAGGTATGTATATGTTAATAAAGCGTCAAACCAACTAAAACCTTGAGAGTAGATTTAATAGCCAGAAACTGAAAGAAACCCATTATGTGTATGTATATATTTATACATGTGCACACACATATCTTTATATCTTCTATTACTTGTCTCAGTCATTGGACTGTGGCTATGCAGAGGCTCTGACTTGAAGGGTTTTAACCAGACAAATCAACAGCAGCACTAATTTTTTTTAAGCCTGCTATTCACTCTCTTGATCTCTTTTACCAACCACTAAGTTTTGGGAACGTAAACAAAGGAACACTGGTTGTCGAGCAGTGGTGGAGACAGACACAAAAACGTGCATAGGCATATATACGTGTGTATGTGTCAATATATATACGTGTGTATGTGTCAATATATATACTCTAGGCTTCTTTCAGTTTCTGTCTACCAAATCCACTCAAAAGGCTTTGCTCAACCCAGTCTGTAGTAGAAGACAATTCCCACCGTGGATCTGAACCTGCAACCATGTGGTAGTGAAGCAAACTTCTTACCACACAGCCATGCCTGTGCCTATCTATATATATATATATAGTGGCAGCCAATGAAGGAAATATTCTCTATGTGGCTTGTTTGTTTTCTGTGCTCTGTTTATGTTCTGTTTTTCATTTTGTCCACCTTTTTTTGTGATGTCCTGTACCCAGATATGCATCTACATATACATGTAGATGTAGGTATGTACATACATGTACGTATACATGCATTTACTCATATTATTTGTATTATATATATATATATATATATATATATATGGTGAGAATTTACAAAAGACGAAGACAGGTGTGTAAACAACAAACAAATGTATTAGTTTAACGCTCAGGAAGAAAGTCTTTTATGTTTCAAGCCTACACTCTTCGTCAGAAAGGAACACAGAAATAAACAGGGAGAGAAAATAGAAAAAGGTGTAGTGACTAGTGATCTATCATGGCAGATGCTGGACAGAGGGATCACACAAGAGAGCTAGGAAGAAGGGGAGATAATAAAGTAGTGGTGATCCCAAAACTAATGTGCATGTGACAGAATGTATGTGCATGTGGAGGGTCCGGTGACATTGACATGTGCATGTGTGTGGATGACGATGTAGGTGCTGGGAAGTGGTCAGTGCTAGTGTGTGCAGGGTGGTGTGGTGATGTTGGAGTGTGGGGGAAGCAAGGGTGAGGTGGGGTGACAATGAAGGGAGAAGATGGGTAGGAGTGAAGAGAGGAGAGGTGGGTGGGAGGAAGTAGGTATGAAGAGGGGAGGATAGTTGAGCTCATGTGACACAAAGAAGCAAAGAGAAGATTAATCCCTGCTCACAGCAAAGACAGGAGTCCGGATGGCCCCTGTGCAAGGACAATCCAAACACAGACAGGTGTTGTAAAGAGTGACCAGTAAAGTGGAAATGGTGCAAGACCAGGCTGTCATTGCTGAGGTGTTCCGCGGTGTCTCAGATATCTCAGAGATGTTCCGCGAACTGGTCAGCCAAGCGGTGTCCTGTTTGACTGATGTATAGAGAAGGGGAGAAAGAGCAGGAGATGCAGTAGATGATGTTGCTAGAAGTGCAGGTAAAGGAGTCGGTGATATGATTGGTTCGATAATGGGTGCCTGTGAGGAGGGTGGTGTTGGAGAGGTAAGGGCAAATGCAGCAGTATGGGCGGAATCAGGGGAATGAGCCAGGTTGGGAGGTTGGGTTAGGGAAGAAGCTGTGGACCAAGAGGTCTCGTAGGTTGGGGGCTCATTTGAAGTTGGTTAGGGAAGATGTGCAAAGTGGAGGGGTTGGACTGGAATCGCCAGAAGGCTCAGGGAATGGTGTGTTGGAGAGGTGGAGTGGTAGGTGAGGGGAAACGGGTGATGGCGAGGCAGGTGCGGGAGGAGAGACCAGATGCACAGTCCATGGAACATATATATGTATGTGTGTGTGTGTGTGTGTATGTTTGTGTGTCCTTACCTTGGCATTGTGTCACAAGGAATGTCATTTCTTTATTTCACATTGCTCCAGTCCATTCAGCTGGCAAAAATGAGTAGTACCTCTATTTCAAAGGGCCAGCTTTGTCACATTCTGTGTCACACTGGATCTCCCTGAGAATTACATTAAAGGTACATGCGTCTGTAGAGTGCTTAGCCACTTGCACATTAATTTCACAAGCAGGCTGTTTTGTTGATCAGATCAACAGGAACACTCATCGCTGTAAATAACAGAGTGCCAATTTACCAAGCCAGTTATTTGAAACTGCTTGTATTTTCTATTTAGAGATTTTGTGGGCTGCTTCAGAATATGCAATTTCTCTGATATAAGTTGTGCCTAAGTAAGCTCCTGGAGTATACAGGGTTTCAATCAACAATATGCCAAATTATTGTGGAGAGTCTTGTCCTTTACACATCTTTTGCTTCCATATGAAGTAAGATATAGAAGTTCTGTTTATATATTTTCTGGACCTAAAAAGTTTAAATGTTGATTATACCTTTGAAGTCCCTGGGGTAAAGCCCTGTATAGTTCCTTTGTGTACGGTCTACTGGAGTGAATGTAACTATAATACTACTTTGGAAAGGCAGAACCTTCTCAATGGCCAGTGGCCTGATTTCAGCTGCTACAGGTTGGTTGCTGTGGTAGCAGCTGTGCAGATGTATGTTTTCAGTTAGAGTATGTAATGCTAGAGGTGTTATTTAGGTAAGAATAGCTAAACTTAACATTATGAACATTGAAAAGGTGGTATTCCACTCATCAGAATCATCTCATCAATTAGACATGGATTCCGTCCTATGAAAGCAATGGTTGTGTGAGTCATGAGCCAATGAACTGTATATGATGCATGAAGTGATCTTTTCTTTAGTTTGTATATATGCACACCTACACACATATATGTATTTAATGCTAAAACTGCTAAATTTGAAAAAAATTCTTTTTTTTTTTTTTTTGAAATGGTAGATTCTAGAAATTCCTTCTAACTTGCTCAAGAATATTCTCAAACAAGCACTTGCTCAAGAATATTCTCAAACAAGCATTAAAAATACTAAACTGGTAATATTGCTCTCATTATCTTAACAAATTAGAAGGCCACATTGAATAATATAGTCCTAAATTCCAAGCTCACAAAAGAAGCATTGCTATGCTGGTCTGCATTTTAACATGGATCTATACAATAACAACCTGACTGCAGATTAGATGCTGGATTTCAAATGTATGTATGACATTAGCAAGTTAGTTTTTGTTTGTGGCAGATGTTCAGGTGCAATAAAGACTGCAAACAAACAGGAAACAACTTCTATCTCATTCCAGGGTGAAAAACTAGAGGTAGTCGATAGCTTCCGCTATCTGGGCGACCAAGTTAGTAGTGGGGGTGGGTGCGCTGAAAGTGTAGCTGCTAGAATAAGAATAGCCTGGGCAAAGTTTAGAGAGCTCTTACCCCTGCTGGCGACAAAGGGACTCTCACTCAGAGTAAAAGGCAGACTGTATGACGCATGCGTACGAACAACCATGCTACATGGCAGTGAAACATGGGCTGTAACTGCTGAGGACATACGTAAGCTCGCAAGGAATGAAGCCAGTATGCTCCGTTGGATGTGTAATGTCAATGTGAATACCCTGTCAGAGTGTAAGTATCTTGAGAGAAAAGCTGAACATTAGAAGCATCAGTTGTGGCGTGCAAGAGAGACGATTGCGCTGGTATGGACATGTGGTGAGAATGGAGGAGGATAGCTGCGTGAAAAAGTGCCACACCCTAACAGTTGAGGGAACCCGTGGAAGAGGTAGGCCCAGGAAGACCTGGGCTGAGGTGGTGAGACAAGACCTTCGTACATTGGGCCTCACCGAGGCGATAACTACTGACCGAGACCTTTGGAAATGTGCTGTGTGTGAGAAGACCCGGCAAGCCAAGTAAGATCGTTGCCAGTGCCCCTGGACTGGTTCTTGTGCGGGTGGCACATGAGATGCACCATTTTGAGCGTGGCCGTTGCCAGTACCGCCTGACTGGCTCCTGTAGGATTTTCGAGCGAGATCGTTGCCAGTGCCCCTGGACTGGCTTGTGCGGGTGGCACATAAAAGACACCATTTCGAGCGTGGCCGTTTTCGTGCGGGTGACAAGTAAAAGCACCCACTACACTCTCTGAGTGGTTGGCGTTAGGAAGGGCATCCAGCTGTAGAAACTCTGCCAAATCAGACTGGAGCCTGGTGTTGCCATCCGGTTTCACCAGTCCTCAGTCAAATCGTCCAACCCATGCAAGCATGGAAAGCGGACGTTAAACGATGATGATGATGATGATGATACCATATAGAAATAAAGAGAGTTGTTGAATTTTGATTGAGCTGACCTGTAATCAAAGATATTCCAACCTCTTTAGAGGTATGTATGGCTATTATCAAATGTGGTAAGATGGGGTTTGAAAGAGATTTAGCTGCAGTTTCTAACAGGCAAGTAACTAGGTAGAGACTCCCTTCTCTCAGAGAGAGGATATGAATGAGTTGATAGATGGTCCATATCCAACCATTAGATTGGCAATTTGTTTATGAGTGAGATGTATGTAATGCACTTTTGCATAGCCCATGTAAGATGGGATAATCACTGCTGGTATGCCTTTGATAATAAATCAGCTCTAGTAGAGTTGGCCTAAATGAGACAAACTGGATAGTGGAAAGCTTACAGTATACCCAGACTGCAATAACATATCACATGCAATATATATATATATATATATAGGGCAGGGAATCGTCAATTAGTAATAAAATTAATAATTAACAATTTTGCCGAGTAGCTCAGTATGAAAAAACCTTTATCGGTAAAACCATTTATAATCATAAATATGCAGGGATTAGCAGAAGCCTGCTTCTCCAACATACTGAGAATTCAGAAATAGCAGTCAAAGAACTACTGATTCCACACTACAAATTTTTCTCTAACGGATGGCGATATCTATGGCACACACAGAACAAAAAACAGAAGAGAAGAGTAAAAACAAACCTGTCTTTAGTTAATTGGGTACGACGTTTCACGGTTAAGGGTATGAAGTTCCCTATTCCGATCTTCAGCCTCAATATTCGAATAAATTTGCAAGTGTCTAATAACTCACGTTAATTTTGACCATGCGACATCAAGACCACGTGAGGCAGACACTAAGAAATTTATCGGCTAGTGAGTTTAAAACACCTCACCTCAATGAATCTATTCAGTGTGTGTATAGAAAAAAGTCCCGTACGAAGGGTTGCGGAGAGAAAAAAAGGAATATATTAGTACAGGACATCACCAACTGTACACAACATGAAATACGAAAATAAATGAGTTAAATATGTAAACAACGAGAGTAAAAGGTGGAAAACAGGACCAATAACACAAAATTAACGTGAGTTATGAGACACTTGCAAATTTATTCGAATATTGAGGCTGAAGATCAGAATAGGGAACTTCATACCCTTAACCGTGAAACGTCATACCTAGTTAACTAAAGACACGTTTTTTTTTTCTCTTCTTTTCTGTTTTTTGTTCTGTGTGTGCCATAGATATCGCCATCCGTTAGAGAAAAAATTTGTAGTTTGGAATCAGTAGTTCTTTGACTGCTATTTCTGAATTCTCAGTATGTTGGAGAAGCAGGCTTCTGCTAATCCCTGTATATTTATGATTATATATATATATACATATATATATATATATATATATATATATATATATATATATATATATATGCACACTGATTGTGTAAGTTTGACTTTTACTTTGAAAGAAGAACGATGTAGTAGATAAATGGCAGACATACAGTCTGGTTGAGTTTAAAGGTGTCACATAAAAAATGTGTTTCAGAATTACTTATAATAGATTATCAGATTAGTATATCCAGGATTTGAAAGCAGAAGTAGATGACATTATCAGGGGGTCATATATTAATAAATCATACATAAAAGTAAGATAACAAAGTGAAGGGTATAACAAGTAGGAGAGATGTGTATGTTTACACCTACCTACCTACCTACCCACCCATCCACACACACATTATATATATATATATATATATATATATATATATATATATATATATATATAGGGAGAATTCACAAAAAAACATAAGACGAAGACAGGTGGTGTAGAAAACAAACAGATGTATTAGTATAATGCTCGGGAAGTGAAAAAGTCTTTAACGTTTCAAGCCTACGCTCTTCTACAGAAAAGAATGCAGAGAGAAAAAAAGGAATATATTAGTACAGGACATCACCAACTGTACACAACATGAAATACGAAAACAAATGAGTTAAATATGTAAACAACGAGAGTAAAAGGTGGAAAACAGGACCAATAACACAAAGAACGACCCTTCATCAGTTGTTGGCTGTTTATCTACTCCTTATTTCGAGCATTGAATGGCAATATGAGTCTTCGAAGACAGATGCTCCCATAAATACCAAAATAAAATTTTGGATTTATGGAGCGTCAAAGTTGGGAACAAAAACAGGACAGTGGAGACATACAAGGAAACCGAACGAAAACAAACATGGAAGGTTGTTAGACCAGAACAAGGGGAAAATAGCAAATGATGAGAGAGATATTTTCTTTGAAAAGAGAAAAGATAGAAGAGAGAGATAGAAAGAAAACGTCCAGTCCTTAGGATGTTGTGGAGGAAAAGAAAGATAGAGGATGGTCACATGTGAGCAACGAGAGAGAGAAAAAGCAAAAGAGGGGAGAGAGAGAAACAGATAAAAAACAATGAAGGGGAGAAAAAGGCAATTAAAGAAAAATGGGGGAGAAAACAGTATAGAGTAGAGTTGCATCAAAAAGGTTAAGATAAACTTATTTAGAAATGGATGCCTGGTATTCAATTAGATGATAATATAAATAATATATACAAGGGGTGTATGAAAAGTCTTGAGCCTCAAAAAACCAAAACATAGTACAAGACTTCTGATAATTTATTTTTCAACATAATCCCCCTCGATGGCTGAACATTTTCTCCAGTGGTGCTGAAGCGCCATTATCTCGACGTAGAAGATCTCTTTTGTTTGAGACTCCAAGAAACTTCCTACAGCATCTATGACACCATTGTCACTGGCAAAATGGTGACCAGCCAGGGCTTTTTTCATTTTTGGGAATAGATGAAAGTCAGAGGGGAATAAGTCTGGCAAATAAGGTGGATGGGGAACAATTTCGTTACCACAATCACGAATTGTTGCCATGGCAACCACTGAGATGTGAGCTGGAGCATTGTCGTGATGAAAAAGGACTCCTCTAGTGAGCATCCCCTGCCTTTTTTCTTTTATTGCTTCTCGGAGGCATTTCAGTAGCTAAGAATAATACAGCCCCTCGTATGTATATAAAATTTTCTTTTGGTATTTATGAGACCCACTGTCTTCGAAGACTCATATTGTCATTCAATGCTTGAAATGTGGAGTAGAAAGACAACCGACAACTGATGAAGGGTCATTCTTTGTGTTACTGGTCCAGTTTTCCATTTTTTACTCTTGTTGTTTAACTCAATATGTTTTCGTATTTCATGTTGTTTACTGTTGGTGACATCCTGTACTCATGTATACTTCTAATTTTGTAACCAGTGAATGTGTTTTCACTGAAAATATATATATTTGTGAAGGCTAGACATGCTTTTTCAACCAGCTGGTCGGCTACTTCAGGCTGATGACGAGCAATGACTCAGAAACATGTCCCTGATTTCAGACTGAAGCTGGGTGGGAAAGCTTGTCTCCCCTTCACAAATATAAGGACACAGGAAATGTGTCAAGGCCAACAGGAAGCGGTCCAGCTTCTTAGGGCTAAATAGCAGCAGTATGATTCCCTTAATGGGTCTGTCACATTAAGTTGACAGTAAACAACTGCTATATATATATATATATATATATATATATATATATATATATATATATGTATATATGTACATATATATATATGTATATATGTACATATATATATATGTATATATGTACATATATATATATATATATATATATATATATATATATATATATATATATATGTATATATGTACATATATATATATATATATATATATATATATATATATATATATATATATGTATATATGTACATATATATATATATATATATATATATATGTATATATGTACATATATATATATATATATATATATATATATATATGTATATATGTACATATATATATATATATATAGATAGATAGATAGATAGATAGATAGCTATAAGAAAATGAGATGACAAAAGAATAAATGATTATCTTATGAACTTCATTAGCATACACTCACACTACACACACACACGCACACATGCATGCATACACACACACACACACACACATAAAGCTAAGTTAGTATAGTTAATTATGTTTATGTAGATAAATGCGTGCCTGGAATTAATGATGTGGTTAGAAGTTGTGGCTAATGGAATAATGGAAACAAGTAATTAATTGAATTTGAATCCAAGGCTGAAATACATTTCTTTGCTATTAATAGCAGCTTGTTACTGAATCTTAAAACCAGAGAATATATGGGATGTAAAACACAAAAGCTAGAGGGAGAGAAAATTAGATGGTATGAAAAGATGGCACAAATAAAAATGAGGGTTACGGGAGATAATGAAGGAGAAAATTTTGAACAGGTATGGAGATCTGAATATGTCTGAGTGATAGTGGGGGGGGGGCAAAGGATTTGTGATATATTTGTTCATTATTCATCATGCATGTGTGTATGTGTCTACATGTTGGTATAGCTAATTGTGGGTGAGTGAATGTGTGCATATGCATGCATGCATTTGAGTGTCTGTGTGGAATATAGTGGAAGTTATTAAGGATAGCTAATGGGATAATAGAATTGAGTAAATAATTATAATTAAACTCGAAATGTGTGTATGTGTGTATGGCTAGCTAGCTAGCTTCATAGAGAGACAAACAGATAGACAGATAGGATGGATGGGTATTGCTTGTAATATCAGCTAATGGTAGCTTGTCTCTTGAAATCTTAAACCTAAGGTTGAAATGTCTGGGTTTATAGGAAATGAACAACATATATTGGCTCAATGTGAGTAGAGAAAAACACACAAAAAACTTGGTAAAAGGTACAAGGAGATTTTAAATAAGTGTGGAAATATGTGTGTACAATGAAGGAGAGAAGGGGTCATTATAAGTTTATTGATATATGTATATACATGTGTGTTTAAGAGTGCTTGAAATTTGGTGAGGCTGGATGGGGTGGTTATTTGGATAATAGAATTGAATGAATAATTAAAATGAAAAATTGAAAGATATTTTCTTTTCTAATGAGTGAATTATTTTAAACCTCAAAAACAAGAGTTCAAAAGTCAGAGTTCATCCGGGATGGACAATACATGTTAGCTGCAAGGAAATATGAAATTGCTCATGTGAAACAAACAAAAAACACACACACACACACACACACACACACACACACACACACACACACACACACACACACACTCACTCACTCACTCACTCACTCACTCACTCACTCACTCACTCACTCACTCACTCACTCACTCACTCACTCACTCACTCACTCACTCACTCACTCACTCACTCACTCACTCACTCACTCACTCACTCACTCACTCACTCACTCACTCACTCACTCACTCACTCACTCACTCACTCACTCACTCACTCACTCACTCACTCACTCACTCACTCACTCACTCACTCACTCACTCACTCACTCACTCACTCACTCACTCACTCACTCACTCACTCACTCACTCACTCACTCACTCACTCACTCACTCACTCACTCACTCACTCACTCACTCACTCACTCACTCACTCACTCACTCACTCACTCACTCACTCACTCACTCACTCACTCACTCACTCACTCACTCACTCACTCACTCACTCACTCACTCACTCACTCACTCACTCACTCACTCACTCACTCACTCACTCACTCACTCACTCACTCACTCACTCACTCACTCACTCACTCACTCACTCACTCACTCACTCACTCACTCACTCACTCACTCACTCACTCACTCACTCACTCACTCACTCACTCACTCACTCACTCACTCACTCACTCACTCACTCACTCACTCACTCACTCACTCACTCACTCACTCACTCACTCACTCACTCACTCACTCACTCACTCACTCACTCACTCACTCACTCACTCACTCACTCACTCACTCACTCACTCACTCACTCACTCACTCACTCACTCACTCACTCACTCACTCACTCACTCACTCACTCACTCACTCACTCACTCACTCACTCACTCACTCACTCACTCACTCACTCACTCACTCACTCACTCACTCACTCACTCACTCACTCACTCACTCACTCACTCACTCACTCACTCACTCACTCACTCACTCACTCACTCACTCACTCACTCACTCACTCACTCACTCACTCACTCACTCACTCACTCACTCACTCACTCACTCACTCACTCACTCACTCACTCACTCACTCACTCACTCACTCACTCACTCACTCACTCACTCACTCACTCACTCACTCACTCACTCACTCACTCACTCACTCACTCACTCACTCACTCACTCACTCACTCACTCACTCACTCACTCACTCACTCACTCACTCACTCACTCACTCACTCACTCACTCACTCACTCACTCACTCACTCACTCACTCACTCACTCACTCACTCACTCACTCACTCACTCACTCACTCACTCACTCACTCACTCACTCACTCACTCACTCACTCACTCACTCACTCACTCACTCACTCACTCACTCACTCACTCACTCACTCACTCACTCACTCACTCACTCACTCACTCACTCACTCACTCACATATTTCAAGATGTCAAAAACTAGAGTTCAAATGTCAGAGTTCATCTGGGATGGACAATACATGTTAGCTGCAAGGAAATATGAGATTGCTCATGTGAAACACACACACACACACGTATTCTTATATTTCAAGATGTCATATTTCTTCTTTTTTTTTCCCCAAATAAACACACACTGTGTATTCATTCTTCGCTTCAGATTTATTATTGTTCTTATTTTATGTCCCTTGTCTGGAAATATTTCGTCACACATCTTGTGGCCTCTTCAGCAACTTTCCATGCCACATGTCTCCTCCTGTTCTGTTTAGTCCAGTCTGTCTTTCTTTTGCATCTGTATCTGTGTGTGTATGCAAGAAAACTTACAAGCACCCATATTGGTATAACAATGAATAATCAACCACCACAGTGTCCAGTCTTTGTTGTGGTGTGATAGCTTGTGTGCCTCAATGGCAGAGAGATTTACAAGGTGGTATCAAAAATTTCCTGAACTAGTTCTGTAGTGCACCAACAGATGACAGCACACAGCTGCATGTGCAGTGACAGCGAACAATGACCTTCATAAGCCAGTGTGCTGAGTGACTTCACTGTGTTTATTTTGCAAGTTGTGAAATTTGTGTTTTTGTGATCGTGTGTATGTTGTAGTCTGCAATTTTGTCATGGACAGGAACAAAGAGCCGATGTGAAATTTTGCAATAAATTTGTGAAGTCTGCTATAGAGACTTTGAACATGCTTCAGGAAGCTTACAGTGATGTGGCAATGGGTCATACACAATGTTTTGAGTGGCATGGGTGCTTCAAAAGTGGAAGAATGTCCCTGAAAGACAGTAAACGACCTGGAAGACAGTAAACAACCTGGAAGACTTGCCACGAGTATCACCCCCAAAAATGTAGTATTGTGCATTGAGAATTCATCCCCCAGGGCCAGACCATCAATCAAGAGTTCTCCTGCAATATTTTGAAGCATTTGAAGGGAAACAATCAGCAAAAGCAACTGGATCTATGGAGCATGAAGAATTGGATCTTCATGATGACAATGCACTCTGTCACTGAGCTCTCCTCACTCATAAGTTTCTCACTAAAAACAACATGGTATCACTTCTGCACCCACCCTATTCACCAGATTTAGCACCAGCAGACTTCCATCTCTTTCCCAAGATGAAAATGCAGCTCAAAAGTCAGTTTTAATACCTCTGTTGAGATCAAGAGTGAATCACAGAAGGTTCTCAACTCATTTACAGAAAACAACTTCCAGGCTGTGGTGCGATGGAGGAAGAAGACAACAAGAAGCAAAAGGACAGAATGAAGCGTTGGAACTTACCTTGCCGACCGCAGCGGGGTACATGATCGCTCCTAATCAGAACATGTCTTTCTTGTAACGTCGCTGTTTTCTCACTGGCCCCACGTGCTAGCCTTCGACCGCGTGTCGCCGACTTCCGATCTGACCCTTCCAGTTTGGCCCTTCCGGTCTGGCTTCACCTCTGTTTGCCTCACCCCTCTCCACCACAACACATAGCTCGTCACAGCCCATAACACCACACGCCCCCCCTGATATATAGATCATTCAACCGGCTCTCCCACTCACTCCTCGCTCCTGAACTACCTTAATTGGTTTCATAATCAGCCAACCAGGGAGGAGGGTACCGCTCCCTCTGTGGTCGCTGTGCGACCCCCGGACTGGCCTGAGGTTCTGGCGTGCTGCCTTCATCATCTTGCCTACTGCTGCTGTCTTCATCATCCTGCAGCTGGTTCCATCCTCTGAAGCACTGACAATCTTCCGCACATCCAAAACATGGCATGGCATACCATCGACTGAGACGTTGTTCTTTGAATTGATGGAGGTTATAGTTCCTTTCCCCCATTGTGATGTGCACTGTGCATTTGGGGGTTTTAACCAAACTTCTTCCCCGATCTGCACGAAGGTGTGCTCTTCTTCTCCCCGGAGTCGCATCGATGCAATACACGGGTGCCTCCACTCGTACCTGAATATTGCCCTGTGTGGCACCGACTCCTCAGCCTGTCCTGACCTGGGCGACATATTGTACCAAAATACGGCCTCGATTGGCGAAATGTGGCCCCTCTCTGCCATGGTCTTGATGGTACGATGATGCCTTTCCACCACTCTATTTCCACTTGGCCGGTATGCCACCCTGAAGAAGTGGCTGACCTGCCACCCGTCAAGCATTTCTTTCAGCACCTCCGAGCGAAATGCAGTGCCATTATCCAGCAGCAGCTCATCCACGGGGCCTCATTCCAGGAATATCCCATTTAACACTCCTGCGATTTCCTCTTCATCTCCCTCCATATGGCCAACCACCCCGGTCCGCAGTCAACCATTGAGAGGTACGTCCCCTGCCGGTAGCGTGTTACGTCCACTGCCAGTCGTTTCCAGTTGTGGGCCACTGGAATACTTCCCGCCTCATGTACGCCCGGAGCAGGGTCAATAGACTGGCACCTGTCACAGCTGCTAACCACTCTCTGCACTCTCAGCCTCGTTACCTCGTAGTCAACTTTCCTGGCGAGGAACAACGTCCTGTCCACTCCCATGTGATGCATGGTATGCAGTCTCCTCAACTCCGAGTCACTCAGACAGCATACTGCAGCCACAGCCCGCTCCGCATCCTCTGGCACCTGCAACCAAGCTCGCTTTACCCTGGTTAGGACGTCTGCCCTGTTCTTTTCAGAAGGCACAAAGATTACGCTCAGCTCCAGATCGAACTCAGCGGTTAGCTCCCGCAATATTCCCAATCGGCGCTTTACCAGCATCTCCGCAGCCCCTTTGGTTCGCACCCTCCGCTCATCGGTGAGGACTGTCGTCACCCAACCAAGCACAGTGGCCGAATCGGTTCTAATCTTGATGGTGCACAGCCCCCACTTCAAGGCCAGGTTCACCCCCTTCAGCATGGCATCCAACTCCGCCACGTTGATATGGTTGCAGTCATCCATCTTCCTGAGCCAGGCTGCATCTTCCACCACGGTGCCTCCCATTTCCAAGACGACCCCTATTGCGATGCTACTGGCGTCACACCAAACGATCCCACTCTTTGATTTGGGAACATACCAACTGCCCCTCACTAGATCCTCTGCTCTCACTCTGACCAAGACTTCCTGCATCATGTCGGTCGTTTTCTCCCCAACTCTGTCATTCCACTTTGCTCCTTCGGCTCGTCTCTTGATGAAGCTACATGCTGTCCGAAGCCATCCTGCAACCGGGTAATGTCCCACCAGCTTCCCGCACACCGAGAACAGTTCACGCCTACTCACGCTGGTGCCCAGTTCAGGGATCTCGTTTCCTCTCCGGAACACCAGCTCGCTCGATCTGTCTTTTTGTAGCTTCAGCCCCAGCGCAGCTCCCCCCACCATCGACTCAGGCGGCTTCGCAATCAGCCCGAACCTCTCCAGGTGTCTCACTACCTCGGTGGCTGGCACTACAGTCTCGTCAACCAAAATGTCGTCGATGTAGGAACTGGTGGCCTTCCTTATCCTCTCCTCTTTCCCTAGGACGAACTTGAGCACCATCGCCATAATTTTCGGAGCGGAATTCAGCCCAAAACCCAGCCTGGTTAAACAGTACGTCCGGCCCTTGTACCGCACCAGCTGGTATCGCTACAGCTTGTAACTCACACGGAGCTGCAAATATGTCGACTTCAAGTCGACGATCATCGCTGCCTTGGTCGACTGTCTCCACACACGTAACGTCTCACCGCAAACGTCTGTTGCCTCGTCTCCCGTGTGGCACGATATATGGTCGTTCAGTTCCCTAAAGTCCAGCACCTGTCTGACTTTTCCTTTCGTCGGCTGCACCACCGCCATCAGAGGCAGCACTCCACTCACCACCTCCTCTTTCCACGGGACAAGGACTCCTTCCTTGATCCATCTCTCTACCTCCTCGTCGAACTCGACGCCGGCGTGACCTTTCAACGTATGCTGGTAGCAGCTCACCCTGTTCTTTAGTAGTGGGGGCTCGTCCTTCCATCGCCACTCTATCGTCCACCTCCGACCATCAAACGCCGCCTGAAAATCTTTGTCTTCGATGGTGTAAGCGGCGCTGTCCTCGACGGGGCTCTGCTCTCCCTGGTGGTCCCGACTCAAGGCGCACGATGCCCCCGCACTTCCGAACGTGACCTCATCTCCTGCAGTCCTAACGCCACCAAGACGGTTGATGGCGTCCATCCCCAACACCACGTCAATCTCATCCACCAAGCGGCCAACTACTATTGCTTGCAGCGTTAGCTTTGCTCCCTGCACCTCAATCTGCACGTCAGTAATGCATTCACAGCGTACCTCTCTTCCATCGACTGCCCTCACACTGCTTTCTCCACTCCACGTCTCTACCACTCCCGGAGTCATCAGGGTCGTTGTACAGCCCGTGTCCACAAGGGCACGCGACATCTTCCCATCCACTAGCACATCAACAACGGGTAGAAAAAATTGCGACATATGGACCACCTCTTCCCAGAGGTAAAAAAGGGTTTGCATCAGACCAACATCCCTACCTAGAAAACTTCTGTTACAGAAGCATTGATGATAATTCAAGATCAACAAGACCTGGGAGAGGAAGCAGAAAATATAACAGAGTCAAGAACAATAGAGAAAGGTCATTGATGGTCTATGCCGCATAGAGAGTGAAGAGCCTAAGTAAGTAATAGACAATCAGGCATGGACACAACAATTCATATATAGGTACAGTCGGGGCTGTGTGGTAAGAAGCTTACTTCCCAAACACATAGGTCCAGGTTCAGTCTCACTGCATGGCACCTTGGGCAAGTGTCTTCTTGGGCAAGTGCCTCAGGCCATCCAAAGCCTTGTGAGTGGATCTGGTAAACAGAAACTGGAAAAAGCTCATCATATGTATAAATGTATATATATATATATATATATGTATATATATAAATGTATATATATATATATATGTATATATATATATATATATAGGTTAGAAAGTTTGTATGTGAAAGCACGTGGTTGGATGTATAAAAGATAATAAGAGTGAAAAAACTACAGAAGGCTTGTGTTACATGGTTAAAGTATATATTTTCTCAAAATACAATGTTTATATACCAAAAAGATTTTCTAACATTTTTCTGACATAATTTAAATATATACTTTAACCATGTAACACAAGCCTTCTGTAGTTTTTTCACTCTTATTATCTTTTATATATATATATATATATATATATATATATATGTATATATGTATATGTGTGTGTGTGTGTCTGTCTGTGTTTGTCCCCTCCCTCCATCACTTGAAAACTAATGCTGGTGTGTTTATGTCCCAGTAACTTCACAGTTTGGCAAAGAAGACTGATAGAATAAGTACTAGGCTTACTAAGAATAAGTCCTGGGGGGCAATTTCTTTGACTAAAACCCTTTAAGGTGATGCTCCAGCATAGCCACAATCAAATGACTGAAACAAGTAAAAGAACAAAAGAATATACAGAAGCGTGTGTGTGTGTGCACACATTTAAAATAATTGGCTAGGAATTCTTATATGTACAGGAAACACATACAATACAAGGACATAAAGGCACTTATGTGGGCTATAAAACAGGTGCAGCTATCAGCGTGTATGCATTTTAATGGATCACTTTTCAATTAATTACTCATTTTCATTATTATCCTATTCGCCACCCCTTCCAACCCTACTAAATTCCAAACAAAGAGACACTCAAACATGCAATAAACTCACATTCACCCACAAACATCATTAACTATATTAACTTACAGAGGAACCTGCACACACACACACACACACACACACACACACACAAACAAACACACTATGACCACTACTCCTTCCTTCCCACTCAAATGCGCCCACACCAACACACACACACACACACACACGCTCACGCATACACAATAAAACACACAGCCATATAAGCATACTCATACTACACTTCCAAATGAAATACATCAAAACCTCAGCTTAAATTTAAAAAAAACAAAAAAAAGGAGTGGTTGTGTGGTAAGAAGCTTACTTCCCAACCACATGGTTTTGGGTTCAGTCCCACTATGTGGCACCTTGGGCATGTGTCTTCTACCATAACCTTGGCCTTGTGAGTGAATCTGGTAGGCAGAAACTGAAACAAGCCTGTCATATATATATATATATATATATACTAGCAGAGATACCCGGCGTTGCCCGTGTTACAGGCAATTGAAGGACGAGACACATATATACATGCATACAGATATCTATACATATATACACTCACACACACACACATACACACAAACGCACACATTAGTCATTTGTTTTTTATCCAAAACTACGTAAAAAGTACTGAATGGATCTTTATGAAATTTGGAAATTATATTCTATGCATAACGGCCATAACCACCATGAAAATTCATATATTTTTGATGTTGATGAAATTTTAACCATACATATTACACACAAATAAAGTAATATTTCTAAAATTTCTTCTTAGAAATTACAAAGACCCCTTCATGGGGACTTCACACCCGCAATTTAGTCATTTTTCCTAAGCAAAGACGAATACAGTTGTACTATTGGAACCTATAGGGTCACCCGAACATAACAGATAAGCATTATTTGTAATTCAATAGTACAACAGTGTAAGACTATCCTTTCAGATATACTTACATTGTGATTTCTGCAATGTGGTGCATAAATTGTCAAGTAAATGAAACGCATCTTTGCCTCCACTGATTCACTTGCAAAGTGTTGAGTAAAATTATTTCGCTGCAGACCTCCTTTCAGTCTTTTTATTATCACTGAGTCACACATAGTCCCTAGTTGGGCATAATATGTCGCATGCGTTTGTCTACATATATGTATGGATATATGCATATATACATTATCTACGACTCCGCAAATAACTGATAATGATGATAATATATAGATACACACACACACACACACACACACACACACACACACACACACACATACATACATATATATATATATACACACACACACACATACACCTCATAAGCTTGATTATGGCTGTTTGGTTAAGGAGTTTGTTTCCCATGCATGTAGCTTCCAGTTCAGACCAAGTGTACAGCATCTTGGCAAATGTCTTCTACCATAGGCCTGGATTAACAAAAGCCTTGTGAGTAGATTCAGTAAATGGAAACTAAAAAAGACAGTCTTCTTTCATACATTATTTTCATTTGACAGATATTTGTCCTCATCTTGTCTGTTGTTAACACATTTCAGCTGATATATCCTCCAACCTTCATCAGGTGTCTTGGGGGAAATTTTGAACCTGGGTTCTCATTCCTAAGGTATTTTCGATGTAACCTTAGGAATGAGAACCCAGGTTTGAAACTTCCCCAAAACACCTGATGAAGGTTGAAGGGTACATCAGCCGAAACGTTGTGTTAACAACAAACAAGATGAGGACAAATATCCCTCAAATGTAAATAATGCACATAATTCCTCACCTCTTAAATATAGAACTATATTAGTCTTCTTTCAGTTTCCATCTACCAAATCCACTTACGAAGCTTAATTGACTTGGGTTACAGGAAAAAGTACTTGCCAAAGACGCCATACCACAGGACTGAATCGGAAATCACATGGTTATGAAATGTACGTCTAACTGACTCAGCCATCCCTACATATTTATTTACAACAGTTAAACCAGAAAATTTAGTATATTTAAATAACTTTGTGCAATTTGAAGGATAATTCAGGATAATTGTATATATCTGCACTTATTTTCATTGGCTAAAAAGACATGATGCAGGATAGGGTATATTTTAATATAAAGATTTTAAAAGTATTTTATCTGTAAGACAAGTACTGAAATGACAAGTGTAGGATACAGTAAAATGATAAGTGTAAGATTATTTCCAACAATGGAGAGATAGTCATAATTTTTTAGTATCTCCTTTTCAAGTTGTAGTTAGACAATTTTTATGGTAGATCCAATATCTGAAAGCAGTTTTATAAAGAGCCATATTAAACAGATGATGTAAGCCATTTCAGAAACACTGGCTACCACAGTGAAGGCAGCAAACTTGCTGAATCATCACCATGCCAAACAAATACTTAGCTGCATTTCTTCCAGTTTTGTGTTCTGAATTCAAATTATGCCAAGGTCGACTTTGCCTTTCATCCTTTTGGGGTCAATATAATTTCAAGCCTTGTGCCTATAGTACAAGGTATTATCATTATTATTATTGAGTGAGAGAGCAGTGCATGCCATCAAAGTGAAACTGGGGTACAAATATACGAATCTCAATATACCCATCATGACTACCTGTCTGATAAGGGTACACCAGACACATGCATCATAAACATATGTGTGCAACATGGTGATCTCATATCAAGATAAACAGCACATGACCTTGTCAGCTGGGCCCAGTTAGAATTTTCTTCAGTCCGAATTGCCCATCCTGCTCAAAAGGTCCCTGAATAAGGTTTGTTTTAAGGATGATAAATAAAACACCCATGTTTCCAGAGGTGAATTATTCAAACCCCAAAGAATTCCTCTCAACACATGGCTATGATGTTTCCCCACTACTTCTGCTCATGACCAGAGATGCACATATTGTTAGCCCACTAAGGGACATGCTCAACTGGTTAAAGTCAAGCAGCTGACAAGCAAATCTGTGGTATTGAGCAGAATATTTGCTGTAGCCCATTAGCATGCCAGGCAAAATGCTTAGCAGTATTTCGTCTGCTGCTATGTTCTGAGTTCAAATTCTGCTGAGGTCAACTTTACCTTTCATCACTTTCACGGTCAATAAATTAAGTACTGGGGTCAATGTAATCGACTAGTCCCTCCCCACAAATTTCAGGCCTTGTGCCTATTGTAGAAAGGATTATTATTATCATTATCATTATTATTATTATTAGATTGTCTTTGCACAACTTCTAATGCCAGAGATGTGCTATTGTGTCAGCTGTTCACTACCAGTGAACTAAGTTGACACCCTTTATTTTTTGAGCACCATCCAGAGTATTCAAGCAGTTCCAAGCAGCGCTCTTTTCTTCAAGTGCTCCACCCTTATTGCAGCTCCTATTTGTTCCATGTACTTCTCAAGATTTTTACTCACTGTTCCCAGTGCTCTGACAATTATTGGAACTACAACCACCTTTTTCAGCAACCACAACTGCTTAACCTCTCAAGCTAACCTGTTATATCTATCGACTTTCTTTCTTCCCTATCGCATACTTTATTGCCAGTTGGACATGCTATGTCTATGGTCCAGCATCGTAGTCATCCATAGCCATCTTTTTTCTCTGTCTGTCTTATCTTCAACATCCCTATGAAATTTCCATGCGTTCTTTTCTTTATCTACCTATTTTCAGTTTCATTCATTCCCAAGTGCCTGTACAATGCTTCATCTTTGCAATCTTCTATCCTACACAAGCTTGACCTTCTTACTTCCAATAATAGTGGTTCTGTGGCATTTTTTATATACTATGCTGTGTTGTTTTCTTCTGCTCTAATGCCGTGTTCACATCCAATCGGTCTTCTTCCCCTTCTTTTTCTTGATACATACAGTCTGTCTGTGTCACTTTTTGGATGGAGTATCCCATATCTAGTCAGAAACTTCCTTGTCTTTCTGTCTAAGCTGTTTAGTTCATCTACTGTCCATGCAATTACTTCTGCTCTATATCTAAGGAGTGAAACCACCCAGGTGTTGAGAGCTTTGATCTTATTCCGTCCATTTAATTTTGACTTAAGGATCAGTCTCAGTCATATGAGTGAACACTAATAGTTAACAAAAGGAACAATAAACACAAAATCATAGCACACAACTGAATAAAGGATAAAATGAATGTTTAGTGAATAATTAATTAATAAAAAAATATCCCAAACACTCAAATAGACTGTTCAAAAGATAGCAATAGTAACAACATCAGTGGTTAAATGCAATAACCCACTTATATATAGTTGTGTCAAAATAAACCCTCTCTAAACATACCTGAACAACTAAAATTTTTGAACTTATCACAATTTTAAAAATGCATTTGAGAGAATTTTGTGAAACCAAACAGCATTTCTTTGCCATAGGAATTAATCTAGAGGAAAGTAAAAAGAGAAATTATATACCTCTACTTCTGAAAGAATCAAAGTGGATCAAACCTACATTCATGAAAAATGTACAAGCCCTTCAGAACATCTAAGGAGAAATCCTTTCAACTGAAAAAGGCAAAAGACAATTCTCTATTGTACCTTCAAAACTAAAAACTCAACCAAAACACAGCCTGAAATTGTCAGACATTTCCATCCATCTATTTGTACCCCAGTACATGGATAAAAAACTACTAAATTGGTGATAAGAGGCATTGGAAACAATGTAGATCCATTGTCACTGTTGTATTGCAGATAAAGTAAGGCTAACAAAAGACATCATATTGTCAGGGAGAATCAAAATAGATTCGTAAGTTGTAACGACTCCACAAAGCCACAAACTCATACCAGAACTGTGACCAGCAGAAGGTAGTGGGACAAACTTGCATGAGATTAATGATACAGAGCAAAAACATAGTTGTTACACTTGTCATTACAAGAACCACCTCACTGCTGATTGCCATGAAGAAATAGAAACAGATAAGGGTAGGTGGCCTCAACAAATTCAATGTGACTCATGCAGGCATGTAAAAATGGATGTCAAATGATGATGATGATAATGGTCGTGGTGGTGGTGATATATGTATATGTATATATGTGCATGTGTGTATGCATGATTTCTCAAGAAGACTACCACAATTTCAAGGCTTTTTACAGTATAGGTGAATTAAACTAATATTGCTTTCCTCACTAATAGTAAATTGTTATTCAGCTTGCTGGCTAATTGCAACATCAGTATTTTTCTCTATCAGTGAAAGTTAAATATACCTTATCATGCAGTTGCTGCGAATGCTTGCCACTGAAGATGCTCAAGAAGCAGAAATACATATTTAGCAATTTCACACAGCTTGACACATTTTGTCTGTTACTGCTTTAAACATTATATGTATATATGAGATGCTTTCTTGAGACAAACACCCCACTTTCCAAGTTTTCAAAAGTATATATGTGTTAAGTAGGAAATACAGAATGCTATATTGAAATAATACTACTCCTGTCACTTACCAAGCAGTGGTTCTCATGGCTTCTGATCTTAACTGATTGGAAGAGTTATCATGTGCATTGTTTTGTCTTGGTGGAGGTGCAATGGCCCAGTGGTTAGGGCAGCGGACTCGCGGTCATAGGATTGCGGTTTCGATTCCCAGACCGGGCGTTGTGAGTGTTTATTGAGCAAAAACACCTAAAGCTCCGGCAGGGGATGGTGGTGAACCCTGCTGTATTCTTCCACCACAACTTTCTCTCACTCTTACTTCCTGTTTCTGTTGTGCCGGTAATTCAAAGGGTCAGCCTTGTCACACTGTGTTACGCTGAATATCCCCGAGAACTACGTTAAGAGTGCACGTGTCTGTGGAGTGCTCAGCCACTTGCACGTTAATTTCACGAGCAGGCTGTTCCATTGATTGGATCAAATGGAACCCTCGACATCGTAAGCGACAGAGTGCCAACAACAATGTTTTATCTTGGTATAAAAGATGGGCTACAGCAAATATTCTGCTCAATTTGCTTGCCAGTTGCTTGACTTTAACCATTTGAGCATGTCCCTTAGTGGCTGATGATATGTGCATCTCTGATCACGAGTAGAAGTAGTGGGGGAGCATCATAGCCATGTGTTGAGAGGAATTCTTTGGGGTTTGGATAATTCACCTTTGCTCATCATCCTTAAGCAAACCTTAGTCAGGGACCTTTTGAGTGGGATGGGCTACTTGACCTGAAGAAAATTCTAACTGGGCCCCATCTACAAGGTCATGTGCTGTTTATCGTGATATCAGATCAGTATGTCATGCACATATGGTTATGATGCATGTGTCTGATGTACCCTTATCAGACAGGTGGTCATGATGGATATATTGGGCTTCATATATTTGTACCCCAGTGTCACTTTGATGGCATGCACTGCTCTCTAACTCAATAATGATAATAAAAATAATAAAAATAATGATTATGATGGAATCTCCTGTCATACAAGCATTCAGTTTTTGCTGAATGACTTGCACAAATCATTTGTGTATCGTGATCTAATGTATGTGGTGTACACTAGCTCATTCCTCCCACCAAATCAACATTGCCTGTACAGATACACAAGTGTGTCATGCGTCAGATGTTGAAATGATTGCAGAGTGAAGTGAAATGAAGTGTTTTGATTAAGAAGACAATGTGCCTCCCAGACCAGGAACCAAACCCACGATCTAGCAATTGTAGATGCAACACCTTAACCATTAGGCCACATGCCTTCACAATTATAATGATGACAATAGTGATGATGATGATGATGATGATGATGATGATAATGATGATGACAATCATGATAATCATCATCATCATCATCAGTAGTAGTAGCAATAGTAGTAGTAGTTGTTGTATTTTATAGTCTCATAGTACTTAAATTATCAAATGATTTCATAGCAGAAGGAGGAAAACAACTTCAGCCATCATCAGAAACGTTTGAAAGGAATATATAGAGGTTATTTATATGTATTCTTTTGGTGATAGCCAATGGCTGCTTAATGTGATCGATGTACAACAGCTTTTGAAGGGAATTCTAACAGCAACAACTTTAAAAGTTTGAAGGAAAATCCATCAAAAAAACAGAAAAAAAAAATTGCAGTGAAATTGATTCTACCGTATAAATATCATTGAAATATATACGTTTACAAACTACAATTTTCAATTATGTTGCTTCAATAAATTGTCATGTCTAGATCCACATTAGTTAAATGTACCAATCCTATCCAATTTTTGCTTTGTTACAATAGCTTTTCAGAGATGCACTTGTTTGGGCAGTGACTCCAGTTAAAATGACTTCCACCATATAATTGTTTCAATAAGCGATGAAACTTGTAAACATGCATCTTTTAAACTGTAACTAATTAATATGAAAATGGGTGTGGTAATCCAGACAGAACAAATGGACTAATGTACTTTGTCTATTCCTTTCTGATCTATCTTATGACAAGTTATATGACAAAAGATATTATACACTCATCTCTTATCAGAGAACGCCATATAGTTATTTATAACATCACAGAAAATCAATATAACACACTGTGGAATATATAAATTTCCTCATAAGACATGCAAGCATAAATAATCATTTAGTGTATAAACTCTATTCTATTGATTTATGTATATAAGCATATATACAACATATGCATGAAGAACACACACACACACACATACATGCACACACATATACATTTTGTATTTGGGCACACATACAAAAACCTGATTGTATATTTGATGTTTAGTTTTTGTAGAACTAAATACATGTATTGTATGTAAGAAATGGAATGTTTTCGATATAATAAAACTATACAGGTTATATAAATATGCATATTTGATGTATACTAGTTTATATACATTTACATGAAAATACTCACCAACATACACACAGACACACACACTATGGGTGTATATTTGATAAATGAATTTGGCTATTTTACTACAACAGTTAGTAATGTTGTATGGTAAATGAAAAGATATAACTTCAGATATACAATTTTCCTCTTTCAAATGCACTATGTTTATTTTACAAGGATTTACAGCAACAAAATTACAAAGAGCAAGGCAGTTTTCTAACAGCTATAATCTGGAAAAATTTTTGAGTTTATACTATGATGTATGTTGCTAACTGTAAGAGAGAGTGCTGAAAAGTTCTAGGCTTTAAGGGTATTACAAAAAGCCTGGTAGGAGGCCATGTCTTCCGAGTTCTTTTATAGGGCTTAGAAAAACTGAAGGGCTGCTGCAATACATGTGTGAATCTGAGAGGGGAATATGTTGAATGAAATCATAATTAACTGATCCTCTTGTATTTTTTTTTTACCCAAAGTCAGGAACTTTACAGCACCTCCTCGTACTAATAGTACAATTTTTAACCAATTGCTAGACATCATACTTCTATGACAATCTTAAACTAATTAGGAAAGCATCTTTAATTTTGCATCAACTATTATTTATTTGTTTTTTGTTGTTTTTTTTTTTTGCAGGTTTATCAAATAATTACTTGCTATAGTTGTGTGGTTAAGAAGTTTGCTTCCCAACTACATGGTTTCAGGTTCAGTCCCATTGCATGGCATCTTGCACAAGTGTCTTCTACTATAGCTCTGGGCCAACCAAAGCCTTGTGAATGGATTTGGTAGACCAAAACTGAAAGAAGTCCATTGTAAGCATGCTGTGACAGTTGGAGACACATGTATTTCTATTTCTCCTCTTTACCCCCTCCATTCTTCTCTCTCTTTGACTATCCTTTCTTTCAAAAGAAGAGTGAATACTCGAAACATAAAAGATATTTTCTTTCTTTTCCCTCATTTCCTGAGTGTCAGCCTAATACTAACTGTGTTTGTTTGGTTGTTTTTTACCTTGTCTTTATTTTGTATTTTTGTGTGTGTGTGTGTGTGTGTGTGAGTGCATATGTTTCTGTCTCTTTATCTTGACATTGCACAATAGTTGTAAACAAATGTCATTATCACACAAGTAGTGTCATTTGTTTCCAACATTCTGCAAAAGCAAGTATAGCCAAGGGAAATATTATCTTACTAGGAAACAACTGAGAGTTATTGACAGGCAGGGCATCTGGTCATAAAAAAACTGCCTCAATAAACTCTGTCCACATACATGCAAGAATGTAAAAACACTGATGATGATGATGTTGTTGTTGTTGTTGTGTGTGTGTGTGGTGCCATTTTATGGAATATGTATAAGGCTCTTACATTTTGCTTTCCTAATAAATTGCACACAATGTATTTTGAAGTTATGACTGATTTAATTACAATTAAATTAGTTTTCATCTTGTACTGTAGTTTATTACAATCAATGATATAATGAATATCTATTATTTGTAAACAGTGCAGGTATGGCTGTGTGGTTTTAAGAAGTTTGTTTTCCAACCACATAGTTTAGGGTTCAGTCCCACTGTATGGTATCTTGGGCAAGTGTTTTCTATCAACCAAAGTCTTGTGAATGGATTTGGCAGAGAGAAACTGAAAGAAGCCCATCATGTGTGTGTGTGTGTGTGTGTGTGTGTGCGCGCATGTTTGTGTCTTCTTGTCTTGACATCACATAATAATTATAAAATGATTGTTAATGTTATACAAGCAGTATCACTCATTTCCAGTATTCTGTGAGAGCATATTTAGCCATAGGGAAATATCATCTTGTTTTGAAACAGATGAGGGTTGTTGATAGGAAAGGCATCTGGCCTATGCAGGTAAAGAAAAGTGGACATTAAAATGATGATAATGATATGTACATATATACAAATACATATATACATTTGTGTGTATGTATGTATATATACATATATATATATATATATATATATATATATTTTTGAAGTGGTCACCATCCTTTAACCTATTCCAATACAATGGTAAAGGACTAAATACTCCATTCATCCATCTGTCTATCTATCTATCTAGCTATCTATCTGTCTGTCTGTCTGTCTATCAGCCTATCTACCCACCTATATTTTTATCTATCCATCTCCATTGTCATGGAACCTCACCCCAAAAAACAAAAACAATGTTCTCTTCTAAACAAAACCTCCCAAAAACATGTTTTATCTAAATGAACAAGCTGTTTGTATATTCACAAAATTTTATTTGACAAGTTCGAGAAAGGAATGAAAGCGCTAATAATAATGAAGAAATAAAAGGATTTTCTTTCCAAGATTCTGAAGACTTTTTTTGTCAATACACACACACACATATATATATATATATATATATATATATATATATATATATATATATATCATTCGCCATGATAGATCGCTGACCACTACATTTATATTTTTTTTCTCCTTGTTTCTCTCCTTATTTCTTTCAGTGTTTCTTTCAGTTGAAGAGCATAGCTCAAAACGTCAAAGACTTTCTCTATTCCCGAGCATTAAACTAATACATCTATTTGTTGTTTACACCACCTGTCTTCGTCTGTTGTTTTTTTCGTAAATTCTCCCATATATATATATATATATATATATATATATATATACACACACATACATACAAACATACATATATGTACATATGTACATATATATATATAAATAAATAAATGGAGTTAAACGCAAGTGTTATTCAAATTCTTTTACTTCCGATACATGTTTCGAAGATATCACCGGTATTATTCCAAAGGAATAAAATGCGTTTAACTCCATTTATTTATTTATATATATTATACAAAATATTTCATGTAAACCCAGAGTTTCTACTTTTAAAAACAAGGAGTTACACCATTTTTACTTGTGTGATTTTTTGCTACCCTGGTAACTATTTATCTATTTTTTCTGTGTTAATTGTTAACAAGGGAAAAATACAGACATCTATTTGTATATGTATATATATATATATATACACATACACACATACATACACAAACATACATATATATTTGTGTGTGTGTGTATATATATATATATGTGTGTGTGTGCTTGTTTATGTGTGTGCTATTATCTCCTTGTCCTGACATTGCATGATCATTGTAAATGAGTGTCACTGCCATACAAGTTTTGATATGATTTTTATCAATTTTCCTTTCTGAATTATGAAATATTATTACCTGATTTGTATATTACTCCAATGTACACATACGTGACATAAGAGTATATCATAATGTAATTACCTCAAGCAAAAGTACATGGCCTAGTGGTTAGGATGTTCGGATCATGGTGATAAAGTCATAGGCCTGATTCCTGATCAGGTTGGTAATTTGTGTCCTTGAGCAAGAAGCTTCATTTTATATTGCTCTAGTCTACTCAGTCATAATGAGTATCAGTGGGGTGCTGGTGCAGCCCTCTACTCCTTCAACTCTCACTTCCTGCACATTTTGTTAGATCAAGAATGATAAACTGAGAGGCTACCTATATCTGCTTGTAACTACACAAGCACTTAAAGCAAAGTGAATTTTTAAACAATTCCTGTATTCTTTGAGTCACATATAAATCAAACTGGTAAAGGATTGGTCTATGAGAAAAAGCATAAATATACCAGTGATGTGAGTGTGGATTTATCCACAGAGCATCTGACTCATATTTCCTTCAGGATGTATTTTTTATGACTTATCTAATTCAATTTCTAGTTGTGATTTGGATGCCATGGTCTTATAATGGGTTTTGAAAGTTCATGATACCTGCAGAGTATCTCCTTCTCCCATTACAATTATTTTCTGTCTTAAGACCTGGAACTTGAAAGAAGAAGCTTACAAGCGGATGCAATTCAATGGTTGTTTATTTAGTTCTCATTCATGGGGTTCGCTCCTGGCAACCATCTGTATGGCAGCACATAGTTCATTATAGCTCCGTTCACATGAGGTACATTACCTCTGGAGATAATGGGTGAAGTTAGGGCAGGATAAGAATCTGCTGTGAGCTGCCAGTTTGCAGTGTTGTTCAGCATGAGCACAAACGTAAGAAAGAGAATCACCTTAAATAGATGTTGCCCACAAGAGCCTCGCTGTGGTCTCGTGCATGGCAAACATGGTTGTAGGTGAGATCTCGCTCTTGTCTCAGACATGGTAATGGCTGCCGGCAAGATCTCGCACAAAATGGCGCTGGCTTCTTGTGTCATGCTACAGTCTAAAGACAAGCACAGAGAGCAACTTTTTTAGTGCTTTAAAGTACAGCTTATGTAAACTGTGTTGCAAGTATCTATGATTAGTATTAAATCACATCTATTATATATCTCTTATCTTTTTTTACTTGTTTTAGTGACTAGATGGCAGCAATTCTGGGACATCCTTTTTAAAGTCTGGCACTTATTCTATTGGCTTCTTTTACTGGCTAACCCACTAAATTACAAGGACGTAAACAAACCAACTCCAGTATTGAATATTAATGATGTCTTATATAAAATACAAGGTTTAATATCTAATAATTTAAAGAATGAAAATATTCAATCATAAATGCATTCTATAATTAATTTTGTATGCTAATTTTCAATATCACTGAAATTTTACCTAACTTCAATGAATTATTAGGAAGCATAAAAATCAATAATTTTATCTTTTTACCCAAAAGGTGTCCCAAAAGTCACATACGGCTTTAAAAATATTATAATTTTCTCATTTATTTAGTGTTCAGCAATAGTTTTATACTGAATGAAAATTCAAACACAGGAAAGATATTCCCATTTAATTGTGAAAAGTTGTGACATAAATTTCCTCCATCTGTGCATATGTCTTTGTTGTCGTCCGTTACATTCTTGCTTCGTTTTTTTATATATATATACATATAGCAGCATATGTACACCTTTTGCTCAGTTTGTAAGTACATATATATATATATATATATATATATATATATACATACACACACACTAGCAATGCATCCCGATGTTGCCCAGGTGTTATCTACAGCTACATTGTATTATTTATTCCTTTCTTATGGGCAGAATCAGCTACAAGCTCCCACTGTTTCACTGTCATCTGATGTTTCACACATGCGTTGAATTCTAGTGAAATAGCAGACATAAAAAAAAACAAAAAACCACCAGAAAACCTGACATGCTAGAAACAACAGTTAAAGAACAATATTTCTGAAGAAACTTACCCCATTTTCCAAAAGGCTAGAAGTGAAACATTGTGAGTTTGTAGCTTTTTGAAAGTGGTGAGGTGATGGGTGGATGGATGCTGGGGAAAGAGATTTTAGTGTTTCTTAAAGATTTGCACTCTCTATTGTTTTCTCTGTGGGTTACCAAGAAAAATATTTCGCAAAAAGTAAAAAAAATGAAATAATTGGGGTGGGGAGGGAGAAAATAAAAATATTGAGAACATGTATTTTGAGCGAAATCCTAATTTCCTCTATCGAAAACATAGGAATCGGAAGAAATTTAGAAAAAAAATAAGTTGGAGGGTGCAAATGTTACCTCGGACATGCTAGAAACAGCAGGTGAAGGACAGGATTTCTGGGAGATCTTCCTGTTAAGTTTATATGAAAAATCAGGTTTTTAAATACACTAATCACAAACACAAATTACAGAATAGAAAAAGGTCATTTCAATTGGATTTGAGCTGTAATTTTACATGTGCACACAGCAAGAAATAATAATTTGTACAGAAGCTTTACCAAGTGTGTGTGTGTGTGTGTGTACTAAAGGAAGTTATTTTTATATCGAGAAACATGTATGAAAATGTACACATAAATATTGTATTAAAATAAATTATCTTTACAGACCATGGTTGAAATTATCTATATAATTGATAGCAAAGTGTGTAAAAAATGAAATGAAATCCAGGTTTAGTTATATATCGATGAAGATAGTGAATTTGTAACATGTTGTTGACAACATAGTGTCTCCATACATTACAATGAGAAATTGAAAGAGAGAGCTAATACCACTCTGTCAGAAGAAGCAGTGAAGTGGAGTGGGGGACATAGCCTGCCAAATTAAGGGCAAAGTTATTTAGAATTATTTACCATCCCAAAATAGCACAACTTCAGAAGTGGCCCCCACCTGACTGTATTTCCTCATAATATATAGAGAAATGGGATCTTTTTTAAAACGGGGGCCACATTTTTCATTAACGAAACATTTTGAAACTTGGAACACTGGTAGAATGTGTCATATAAAACATCTTTTTCTCTTAGTCTTCTTAAAAAAAAAAGAAATCCATAAATTATTCCATGTTAAAGTTGTCGTATTTCTGTAATTTCAACCAATCACTGACGTCCATTCAGCCGATATACATTAAGTGCCGACTACATAAACAAACGATTCTGAAACAATTAACCCTAACCCTAGGGTTAGAGTTAGGCTTAGGCTTAGGGTTAGGGTTAAAGCAAATTTAAAATGAAAAAAGCAAATAAAACGAAGAATCGTTTGTTTATGTAGTCGGCACTTAATGTATATCGGCTGAGTGGACGTCAGTGATTGGTTGAAATTATCGAAATAAGACAATTTTTTACATGAAATAAATTCGAATACAAAAATATTTTTCTGTTCTATAACACAAAATAGATAAGTATACGAAGTTTGAAAGTCTTTCGGTACCAAAAACACTACGTAAAACATTAATGAAAAATGTGGCCCCCGTTTTAAAAAAGATCCAAGAAATGGATGTCCTTTAATGAAATTATTTTTGATTGTGGCTTATTTTAATACAATATTTATGTGTACATTTTCATAAATGTAGGGTGATCTGGCATGGGTGAAGTCCAATTTTGGAAGTATAGTTCAAGTTTGTCTCCTTTTGGAATGAAGAAAGGTATGTAAAAATAACTTCTTTTGCACGCATACAGACACAGACACTGTTGATGAATCTTCAGTGCGAATTATGGTATTTGTTGTTGTGTGCACGTGCAAAATTACAGCTCAACTCCAATGGTAATTACCTATTCTTATTTTGTAATTTGTGTTTGTGATGAGCATACTGGAAAACCTGATCTTTGATATAAACTTAAAAGGAATTTTTTCAGAAATCATGTTGTGCACCTGTTGTTTCTAGCATGGTTTGGACTGGTTTGAACTAGTTTGAACTGGTTTGGACCAGCTTGAACTGGTTTGAATTGAGTTGGACCAGACTGATATGCTTTGGACCAGTCTGATCTAGTTTTGACAAGTACAGGTGTCTTGTTCTGGAAGATAGATGGCTGAAGAAGGTGACTTTATGCCAGGTGTTGAGAGGTTAAGATATGATAGAAAGACAAACACAGATATTATACTACAGAGGAGATATATTATTTCAAGTATTATAACAAAAATCACCTTGTTTGAACTTAGTTTGCTTTGTACTCCTTTGGCTAGATATACAGTATCTTGTTTATCAAATTAACAAAAAAAAAGTAACAATATAGATGAAGACTGAAGTAACTGAAGAATTAAAATTATTAAGCAACCCATGAAATAATAATTTTCTTTCATTTTCTTTCTTTCTTCACTTTTCTTTTTAATTTAACAAACAACTTTGTTTCTAATAAGCAGACTATGAACTAAATTTTAAATTCAAACAAGGTACCTTTGTTTGTTTTTTTAAATATTCTGACAAAAATAGCTGACAGCAAAACTTTTACAGTAAAAATATTCATGGCAAAAATAAATATGATAAATTTTCCTATGGCAAAGTTGTTTACAGTAAAAATACCTGCCATGACAGTTAGCAACTGTTTCTCATTAAAAAAAAAAATTTTAACAACTGGTTCACAAAAACTGGTGCATATTGGCTTCAACTACAATCTGCTTCTGCTACAAATGATAATGCTAGAATTACTAAGATGGAGGGGACTTTGTAACAAGGAAGAGACATTATCTTTTACCTTTTACTTGTTTTAGGTGTTTGACTGTGGTCATGCTGGGGCACTGCTTTGAAGGATTTTAATCAAACAAATCAATCCCAGTACTTACTTTATTTGTTTTTAAAGCTGGTACTTATATTGTTGGTCTCCTTTGCTGAACAAATAAGTTATTATTACAGAGTGAGAGAGCAATGCATGCCATCAAAGTGACACTGGGATACAAATACATGAAGTCCAGCATACCCATCATGACTACCTGTACACACAGTATATATGTATATGTATATATATATATGTGTCTCTGTGTGTGTGTGTGTGTATATATATATATATATATATATATATATATATATATATATACACACACACACACATACATGCACATACACACACATTAGCAGCACTCCGTCGGTTACAATGACGAGGGTTCCAGTTGATCCGATCAACGGAACAACCTGCTCATGAAATTAACATGCAAGTGGCTGAGCACTCAACAGACACATGTAGCCTGAATGTAGTTCTCAGGGAGATTCAGCATGACACAGAGTGTGACAAGGCTGGCCCTTTGAAATACAGGTACAGCAGAAAGAAGAAGACAGAATGAGAGAAAGCTGTGGTGAAAGAGTACAGCAGAGTTCACCACCATCACCTACCAGAGCCTCGTGGAGCTTTAGTACTGTCTCAAAAGTAATGACAGCCTTTGAGAAAGTGGGGAACAAAACTCCTCGTTGAAACAAAACTCTGGAAGAAAACCAAAACTTTCACATAGGGACCATCGGACTCTTACATGAATTGTTAAAAAGGATCACAAAAGTACAGCTCTCAAAATTACTGCGGAGCTTAATGACCACCTCGAGAACCTAGTTTCCACAAAAGTTGTTCACTGGGAGCTGCACAAAGCCAGATTTCATGGGAAGGCTGCAATCAGAAAACCACTACTTTCAAAAACAAATGTTACAAAGCATTTAGAGTGGAGTAAAAACCTCCAGAATTGATTCCTAGAGCGGTAGAAGAATGTTATTTTCTCGGACGAGTCATCTTTTACCTTATTTCCGACCACCAGCTGAGTATACATGTAAAGACAGCCAAAAGAAGCATTTGACCCAGACTGCTTTCTAACAACTATTAAACATGGAGGAGGATCTGTGATGATCTGAGGGGCTATATCTTGGAAATCTGCCAGCCCAATGGTTTTCTTTTATGGTAGAATTAATAGTCAAGACATTTTAAGCATTTTATCTGATCAAATTCAACCTATGGTTGTGGAACTGTTTCCACAGGGAAACGTAATCTTTCAGGATAATAATGCACCAATTCTCACAGCTAAAATTGTCACTGAATGGTACGAGGAACATTCTAGTGAAGTTGAACATCTTATCTGGCCACCACAGTCCCCAGATCTCAATATTATTGGACATTTATGGTGCATTTTAGAAAAACAAGTAAGGAGTTGATATCCTTCACCATCATCGCAACAAGAACTGGAGACTGTTTTAGCTGAAGAATGGACAAAAATTCCTTTGGAAACAATTCAAACTTTGTACAAGTCCATGCTTTGTAGGATTCAAGCTGTAATTACTGCCAAAGGTGATCCTACCCCATATTGAAATAAATTTGTTTGAAATTTTAAGGTGTTTCCATTATTTTGTCTAATCCCTGTATATCTGATGTCTTCATGGACAACATTTCTGACTGTTCCTTCTGACACATCGAGATCTTTTGCAATTGACCTCATGGACTTTCTGGGATAGTAATCAATGGTCTGTTGAACTTGCTGGATAAATTCAAGTGTTCTGATGATTTCAGAGCATTTAGAATGTTTTTTATGCTTTGATACTGGTGATATATTACTATCTTCAGTCTCTAACTCCTTACAAACTTTGTAGATGAAAGATCTGGCAACTTTTAAAAATCGAGACATTTCTAATTCGCTATGCTCAGCCTTTATAACCACAATAACAGCATGCCTTCTCATTTCTTGAGTAAGCTGAGGGTCTGCTATTATTGTTTTCTGAAACAAAGATTATACAGAGTTTGCAAAAGATGCAACAATAACACAAAAAAGGTATGTCCTCAAATATTTTACACACCCAGTATAATGATGGAACTCTATATGTTCATGTATCCTTTCATGGAGATGGTATGTATTCAAGTTCTATTATTATGTGTCCCTAATGGATTCCACTGAATATCCACAGATAATTGTTTAATTATTAATGGTGAATCTTTAAAGTATGGAATTGACTGATCCCTTTATATCTTTTCATAGTGTCTTGCATGAGTACATCCAACATGCCATTAAATGAGAACGCATTTTTCATGGTTAGACAATTTGGAGTCTACTTTCTGCATGTAAGAAAATCATTTAGTGGCTTTCCTCTTATATTTGAATATAATTTGCCGTCCTTGGACGTTTTTTTATGCATGCTGGCCACTGGTATAAATTGTTATTTTTTAATAATAATTTATAAATTTTTATCCTTTTATTTCTATTCAACAAGAGGATTTTAGTTTAAGCTTAAAGAATAAGGTCAACCATTTATTTATTCAACAACCTTTTATATGCCATTTGCTTTCATATATTCTTTATTGTATACTTCTTTATTTATCTAATTGATGTGAAGGCCACTATTCTTATTTGATACCCTCCACCTTATCAGCACATTTTAGACTTACTGTCTCTCCCTTTTATAGCTTTTCCACCCTTAAAGTGAGGCATTAAAAGCTTGTTAAATAAATAAGTAACAGGTTGAACTTATCCTTTGAACTTAAGTCTAAAAACCTCTTGTTGAATAGAAATAAAAGATAAAAGAAATTAACTTTATCTTAGTTGGAGGGACGAGATACTTGCTATCTGATTTCCCCACTACCCTATCCTCTAACCTCCATCATTGTTATAAATCTTCATTAACCCCCCCCCCACTACCCACGCTTGACATCACAGTATTTTCTCCTATAATACTACCAAATTGAACAAACAAATTCATTATGATTGGCACTGGTCATAGAATCATGAAGTGGCACAAACTTGGCTTTTGAATGTTTTTGAATACTGTGACTCATGTATTCACCAGATGAAAATGTTTTTTTTTTCTAATGATGTAATTTCTCCATTAACAAATTAAAAACTCAGTTGGAAACAGCTGTAGTGGGTCGACACATTCAACACATCATCCATCTGTTGTTATTTATGCTAGCGTGGAAGGCAGACGTTAAATGATGATGATATATATATATATATACATATATTAATATTAATAATAATAAAGAATATGGAGACTTGTACATCCACAAAATTTATTTTGTAGTTATCTGCAGAATATTATAATGACCTACACATGTTTCCACTGCAGTGATTATTCACTGTTGCAAATGCAACCTTGCGATATTGTCAATGCAGCTTAATCAGAGTTTGTCCATTTGGTCATCCTTGAAGTGAACTGAGAATGATCAAATGGTACTTATTTTATCAACTCCAGAATGATGAAAGGAAAAGTCAATCTCACAGCATTTGAATTCATAATGTAAAGACAGATGAAATGCTGCTAAACATTTTGCCCAGTGTGCTAACAATTCTGCCAGCTCATCACATTAAGGACAGCTAATAATGAATGTATCCATTACTAGGCAGAGAACATACAAAGAAAAAAATTGGAAACTGAGAAGTTGGTGTATTTTGCACTCTAATGCTTCCACCTCCTCATTTCCATCCCTACATTTGTTAATAAAATTGCATGCTTAGAAAAAAAAAAAAGATCAGAAGTAAGATTTTATAAGCATGCTAACAAATGTTTAATCTTCATAACTCATCAAAACTAGCAATTAAACACCTTCACCTTTGTTTCAGTTAATTCTCTTCACAAACCTTGTTAACGTGTTGAAAACATTCACAAACATACATTGTACTAAATACCATACAATACATATCAAAACTCTCTAAAGTACTTTTAATCTCAAATCCAAATAAAGAACCAAATCAGAGACCTTCATTCTATCCTTAAACCTTTTGATGCCAACTCAACTGGGACCCACTCCTGGTTCTCTGAAACAAACTTCTTGTTTTAAAGTGACCCAAAGTAAATCTTTCCAGTAAAACTTTTATGGAAATTTATAACCTGGATATCAGCATAATGACAAAGTTATTTTGAAAAATTCTTCCTTATTATCAAAATTAACTAAAACAAAAGTAGTGTATTTCAACAGAAATATGGTAGCAAAAGGGTTACTAATAGAAATAGTAAAACTGAAAAACAAAAAACCCTACTCTTTCTCACACATAGGTAATATAAATCACACTCAACAACATACTGGTCTTTGCTCATATCACTAAATCAAGTAAACAACATGCAGCTGGAATTTCAACCTGTCAATTATTTAACTCAAACAAGATTTTCTCTTCTTTTTTTTTATAATTTTTATGGCATAGTCAGGGAAGGAATGGTAGTGCCTATGACCTTTTGCAGAGCCTCAGGGACTGGTAGGAAGAAAAGGAGGAAGTTATTTTCAGATTGGAGATCTGGCTCCAATGCTTGCAACAGAGCAGAGTAGATTCAGCTAAAAGATAACCAAGTGCCAACCAGGTTATTGTGTTAAACAAAGTGACAGATTGAATCTACTACCCAAGAACAGGATTTATAAAGAAAACTAATGTTTATTCACTGAATGTATAACCAACAAACACAAATGCATTGAACTATCAGATTAATAGTTTAATTAATATCAAGTCATACGTTTTCATGTCCAACAGATAATAATAATAATAATAATAATAATAATTAATTCGTTTTATTGGCCACAAGGGCTAATATCAATTAAAAACATATAAGGACAAAGACAGGACAAAGGTTACAAAAGGTTTTGTCCGAAAAGGTAGGAAAGTTCGTCTAAACAGAGGAAGAAAACGGAGAAAGATATAAATAAATAGATAAATAAATAAGTAGAACTCCCAAAGGGGGAGGTGCTTCGAAAAAGGAAAGGTTACACGTGGAAAAACCCATAAAACCACAGGAGCCTGGTCAGAAAAAATAAGAAAGGGGTATAGAGCCCTTTCTCCTTTTACATTATCTTTTTTTTCTCTTTTTCTCTTTTTTTTTTTTTTTTTTTTTTTACAAGTGTATTCTCAGAATTGGTCCGTTTATACTGGCCATTCTTCCAACAGTCACCCATCTTTCAACGAATTTGCTATGAGACAGCACTTCCCTCTCTACTCTCATCTTCCTTTTCAAGTGGAACTTGAAAAAGTTGATGAGGCCTTGGCCAAAGAGGAAAGTGTCTGTCTTTAGCCCTTTCAAACGGGTCCACCATATCACCTCTTTCGCTACAGCCACTAGGCATAGGAAAATTGCCTTGCCCTCCTGGCTAAAGGAGGTCGGCGGGTCAACTCTCACGATGGATCCAGCTGATAGCCGGATCCGTCCTACACGTGACAGTAGCTGTTCGATATAGACCCACAAGTCAGTAATGCTCGGGCACTGGACGAGTGCGTGCAGAACGGTTTCGTCGTCCTGAGCGCACCTCGGGCAGGCCCAGTTGACGGCACTTCCATGTCGGTAGAGTTTATCTCGAACAGGTAACGCACCTCAGTAGCACTGCCAGGTGAGGGACCTTTGGAAATTATCCATGGGCCCCGGCCCGAAAGTTCTCCTGAACAGACTGCTTAGCTGATTATCCTCGACGCCTAGAGTTTCCCCGAGAACGTCGTCGCACTTTTCTCCCACTAACCCTCTATAGAACGCTAAAGTGGAGTTACTACCGATCGCACTGCCCGCCTGACTCAGGGCAGTGAGAGCTTGGCGGCACTCGAGGTGCCAAGCGCCCTTTCTCGGTCTACGTTTGATCCAGGATTGCAGCTCTGTTAAAGAAACGAGCTGCGGAAAATCGCGTCTGACGAAAGGCGACCACACCTGTTCACCGTCCACGAAACGCTTGAGAAGTCGTAGCCTGAGAGCATGTTTGCGCATCAGCAACCACGGCATGCCAAGGCCTCCGTTCAGCGGTTGTTGACAGCAGATGGAGCGCCTGACCAGTGGTACCTGACCCTTCCACAAAAAGTTGAAGAGCAAGCGTACTATCTTGGTTAACCAGCAGTCGGGACAAGGGACGACGGTCAAATAGTTATAGATGACGGATGCGATGTACGCATTCGCCACCTTCGCTCGACCTTTCAAGGAGAGCTTCCTCTCAGCCCATTTCTGGGTGAGGTTGGCCACCCTGTTCGTCACTTCTTCCCAGTTTTTCTCCAACTGGAGGTCCGGACCGAACCAGACCCGAGCAGTTTAACGGGTCCGTCTGTCCAGCACCCTACGACACTGTTGGACGGCATGGACTTGCCCCTCCAGGTGCCTAGTTGCAAGCCCACTGACTTTTCCGTGTTAATTTTCGCACCTGTCACCGCTTCATACTCGTTTAGTGTCTCGCCAATCAGGTCAATATGCCTGTGTCTCGACACCATCAAGGTGACATCGTCGGCATAGGCAGACACGCTCCTTCCACATCCCAGATCATGCGGGACGCCCCTCAAAGCCTCCAACTTCCGCAGTAATGGCTCGAGAGTCAATACATACAGAAGGGAGGAGAGAGGACACCCTTGGCGAACCAAACGTGAGATGTTGAACGGTTCCGATAGATGGCCGTTCACCCGTATGACCGAGCAGATGCCGCTGTATAAAGCAGCTATCCACCCGCGGAAGACCGGACCGAAGCCAGCTGCCTTGAGAACAGCTGCCAGGTATCGATGGTTGACCCTATCGAAGGCTTTAGACTGATCTAAATTGATCAAAGCCCCACCCGTGCCAGCTTCGTTACCCACTCTCTCTATGATGTAGCGCATGAGATGGAGGTTGTCGTGGATAAACCTGGTCGGCACAGCGCATGTCTGCGCCTTGCCGATCAGTTTGTCCACGACAGGCGCCAATCTCTTGGCTAGCACCTTGGCCAACATCTTCAACTCTGTGTTGAGCAGAGTGATGGGCCTAAAGTTCCCTATAATGTCCCCCTTGTTTGGGTCCTTTCTTAGCAAAGCCACCACTCCTCGACAAACAAAAGCAGGAATTCTCCCGTTTTGTTGCCAGTTGCAGTAGAAGTTTGCCAAGATGCCCGCAAACAAGTCTGGCATTGACGTATAAAGCTCGTAAGGCAGACCATCCAAACCCGGCGATCTACCTCTCGTGCAGCCTTTCATCGCTTCCTGTACTTCCCAGGCAGATATGGGTCCTTCGCAGCACTCGGCCTCGCTGGTCGAGAGTTGCGGCAGGCCGTCTAGGTACACACCGAAGTCTGTTCCATCGTCCGTCCTACCGTTCGTCCCGAACAATTGAGCAAAGTGCTGCTGAAAGGCTGAACACATCTCCTTTGGTTCCGAAATCTCGCAGTCGTTCTGGTCCACCAAAGACCGAATGGTCGCTCTGTTCCCACGCTTCGCCTCAACCACGCGGGCCCATCGAGCGGCCTTAGTCCCCTCCCCGCTTACCGAAAGTGCTTTAGCTCTGACAACGCAGCCTTCATGCTTGGCATCAAAGTGTTGATCGAGGGCCAACTTCGCTGCTAACACGTCGGTTGCGATGCCTGTCCTAAGAGCCTCGTTTAGTTTGTTAACTAAATCCCACTCTGTTTTCTTACGTTCTACAGCTAGAGCCTTACTAAACCTAATTGATTCTGCTCTAATTGCCCGCTTCAGGGCGAACCACCAGTTGTTGTTGATGATTGCCCCGGTTAAAGCCCTCTTAACTAATAAACTAATCCAGTCTCTGTAGGCTTTGCACGCCGTTATCGACGTGTTTAGCTTCCAGTAACCGGGGCCTCGTCTATGGAGCCTATCTAAGTTGACCGTACAGATCACGAATTTGTGGTCCGTGTAGCCGACTATGTTGAATTGTGGACACTCTATGCTATCCTTATCTGCTGGCCTACAGAAAAATCTATCTAAGTACGATCTAGATGACCCGATGCAATTAGTCCAAGTCCACATTGGCACTAATAATAATAATAATAGATGCAGTACCAGGCAATGGCTCTCATAGTTTCTGGTGTTAACTGATTGGAAGTGTTATCATGTACATATTTCGTTTTGGTATAAAAGATGAGCTGCAGCAAATATTCTGCTCAATACTACAGATTTACTTGTCAATTGTTTGACCTTAACCAGTTGAGCATGTCCCTTGGTGACTGATGATTTGTACATCTCTGATCATGAGTAGAAGTAGTGGGGGAGCATCATAGCCAAGTGTTAAGAGCAATTCTTTGGAGTTTGAGTAACTCACCTCTTGAAACATGGGTGTTTTGTTCATCCTTAAACAACCCTTATTCAAGGAACTTTTCAGTAGGATGGGCCACTCTACCTGAAGATAATTCTAACTGGGCCCCACCTACAAAGTGATGCACTGTTTATCTTGATATGAGATCACCATGTTGCACACATATGATTGTGATGCATGTATCTAGTGTACCCTTATCAGATGGGTAGTCATGATGGGTATACTGGGCTTCATATATTTTCCTACAGTGTCATTTTGATGGCATGCACTGCTCTCTCACTCAATAATGATGATGATAATAATAATAATAATAATAATAATAATAATAATAATAATAATAATAATAATAATGATAATAATAATAATAATCCTTTCTGCTGCAGGCACAAGGCCTGAAAGTTTGGGGAGGGGACTAGTCGATTATATCGCCCCTAATGTTTCACTGGTACTTAATTTATCGACCCTGAAAGGATGAAAGACAAAGTTAACCTCAGTGGAATTTGAACTCAGAATGTAGTGATGGGTGAAATACTACTACGCATTTCATCAAGTGTGCTAATGATTCTGCCAGCTCACCACCTTAATAGTAATAATAATGATAATAATAATAATGCTTTCAAATTATGGTACAAAGCCAGCAAGTTTGGTGGAAGCGGGTAAGTCGATTACATTGACTCCAGTATTCAACTGGTACTTATTTTATCTACCCCAAAAAGATGAATGGCAAAGTCGACCTCTGCAGAATTTGAACTCAGAACATAAAGACAGATGAAACACCGCTAAGCTTTTTGCCCGGCATGCTAACAATCTTGTCTGCTCATCAATAATAATAATAATAATAATAATGATAATAATAATAATAATAATAATAATGATTAGAGAAGGAAATCAAAAACCTAGAAGCTATTGTTTACATCACTTAGAAAAGAAAGTAGGTAATTAAAAAAAAATTAAGCCATTATTTTCTCAAAGTTGATATACATGTTCAGGGAAATGAATGTTTAATCTTTACTGCAGGAATGGACAACTATGGACATGTTTCGATTTATTAGATCTCATCAGCAAGTTTATCTCACCAAATTCTGTCTGATTTTTGCAAGCATGGAAGAGTGGAAGTTTAATGAAATGAATGAAAATGAATGAATAAAGAGAGAAAACTTTATGTGTCCTTCATATAAAGTTATTAAGATTCTAGAAGCATCATGACAGGTTTGTGTTACACTATGTTACTAAATTCACCTAAGTAAGTTGTATTATTATCAACTCATACAAAGCTAAAGAAGATATTCTAAAGTGGGGAAAATATAAGGCCTTGGAGTAAATGAATCAGCATTCATATCTCTTCTTGAATTAATGATGTAGCAGAATGTTGGTAAGAGCTTTAGTATCCTAATAATCTGATTCTATTGCTCTTGGCACTCTGTTGGTTATGACGTCGAGGGTTCCAGTTGATCTGATCAATGGAACAGCCTGCTCGTGAAATTAATGTGCAAGTGGCTGAGCACTCCACAGACACGTGTAACCTTAACGTAGTTCTCGGGGGAGATTCAGCGTGACACAAAGTGTGATAAGGCTGGCCCTTTGAAATACAGGAAGAAAGAGCAAGAGAAAGTTGTGGTGAAAGAGTACAACAGGGTTCGTCACTATCCCCTGCCGGAGCCTTGTGGAGCTTTAGGTGTTTTCGCTCAATAAACACTCACAATGCCCGGTCTGGGAATCGAAACTGCGATCCTACAACTGCGAGTCTGCTGCCCTAACCACTGGGCCATTGCGCCTCCACTCTGATTCTATTAATCATAGGCAAACTAACAAAGAACATAAACTTCATATGTAACAGATGCACTAGAGTAGTATGATCTACAAACACACAGGAAATAGACTCCCTTGAATGGCTCAGTAGAACTTGTTGATAGCTTTTGTTATCCGAGAGATGTTATCAACAAGTAAGGTGGTTGCTTCAAAATTATAGTAGCCAGAGTAAGAATGGGTCAGAAAAAATTCAAGGAGCTACTACCACTGTTAGCAACAAAAGTTGTTTACAACAGAATAAAGGGCAGAGAGTATGATGCATGTGTTAGAATTACAATGGGCCTTGAATGCAGAGGACATGGGAAGACTGGAAAGAAATGAAGCAAGTATGCTCCCTTGGGTATGCAATGTAAATGCGCATAAACAACAGTATAAATGTGCTGAGAGAAAAACAAGGCATAAGAGGAATTAAATGTAGTGTACAAGAAAGAAGACTGCTGGTATGAACATATGATGCATATGAATGAGGACTGCTGTAAAAAGAAGTGCTGATCGATAAAGGTGGCTGGAGCTTGTGGATGAGGGAAAACCAGGAAGATATGGGATAAATTGATGAAGGCAGACTTTAAGATCTTGGATCTCCTGTAGGAGATGACAAGCGACCATGATATATGGTAATATTTGGTATTCAAGAAGACCTACCCACTGCAGCAAAACTGACTTCTGGAAGAACTGTATGTACATATTACATATGTGCACAAATGGACACCTGATCCAGTATCCTCTTCATAACAATCTCCACATTTCTCTCACTGCAGCTATCCCCACCCCTCTTGATATTATATTTTCTTATCTGTTAATTCTGTCAACTACACTCACACATTATATTGGTCTCCTCCATCACCACACTAGACCACCAAATTCTATCTTCATACACGACAACTGACTCTGTCTGTTTGTCTGTCTGTCTGTCTGTCTCTCTCTCTCTCTCTCTCTCCTACCCAAAAATTTCATCTCACTCTTGTCTTTCTATCATCATTACTATCCTGTTACTGCTCTCTTCTTGCATCCCTCAACCTCTCCAATTCAGTTATCATTGGCAAATCCCTCCCCCCCCCACCTACATCCACTCTTCAACCCTATCCAATCCATACAGACGCCACCTACTTCCACTCCCCTAATTTCCCTGTACCCTACCCCATTCACTCTTGCAAACCCTATTCATTCCTAATTTCTTTAGTCCCACTCACTTCTACTCATCTCTTACCTTAAGATACTACCTAGACACTTTATCACCATTATTTATCTCTTTGCTGTAACTACTGATTCATTTTCACTGTCTCTCCTAAATGTACTAGCTATGTAGCTCCTCTACAACAACAAAGACCTTATCCATCTCAACCCCTTCTTTCATACCTTAGCCCTCATCCCTAGTGTGCTCCTCCCCTCAAGTTTTGTAAGGGGACGCATGGCGTAGTGGTTAGGGTGTTGGACTCATGATCATATAAGATTGTGGTTTTGATTCCTGGACTGGGTGATGCATTGTATTCTTGAGCAAAACACTTCATTTCATGTTACTCCAGTCCACTCAGCTGACAGAAATGAGTAGTCTTGCGATGGACTGGTGTCCCATCCAGGTCGGGAATATATACGCCATGAAACCGGGAAATCAGCTGTTGTGAGTCAGCATGACTTGCAAAGGTAACTTTACCTTTGTAGGCTTGCAAGTTGCATGGTACCCTCACTAGTGCTGATGGTATGAGAAAAGGACCAAGTACATACTGTAAAGTGATTGGTATCAGGAAGGATATTGAATGTCCAGCCTTAGAAATCATACCAAAGTAGACACTGGAGCTTGATGCAGTCCTTGGACCCAACAGATCTTATCAAACCGTCCAACCCATGCCAGTTAGAACAGGGATATTAAATGATAACAATGATGATTGTAAAAACTGAAGAAGAATTAAATACAATTTCTGTCTGTTTAGTAAGTTAAATTTTATGAAAACAAATGTACAGCGTAAGAGGTTAAAAAAACTGAGGTCATTTCTTTCCTAATCCTGCTGAAGAGGCTAAGGCGCAGGAGTGGCTGTGTGGTAAGTAGCTTGCTTACCAATCACATGGTTCCGATTTCATTCCTACTGTGTGGCACCTTGGGTAAGTGTCTTCTACTATAGCCTCAGGCCGCCCAAAGCCTTGTGAGTGAATTTGGTAGACGGAAACTGAAAGAAGCCCGTCGTATATATGTATATACATGTATGTGTGTGTGTGTATATGTTTGTGTGTCTGTGTTTGTCCCCCCCCCCCCAATATCGCTTGACAACCAATGCTGGTGTGTTTACGTTCCCGTAACTTAGTGGTTTGGGAAAAGAGACCAATAGAATAAGTACTAGGCTTCCAAAGAATAAGTCCAGGGGTCGATTTGCTCGACTAAAAAGGCGGTGCTCCAGCATGGCCGCAGTCAAATGAATGAAACAAGTAAAAGAGTAAAAAAAAGAGTAACTGTGAAAGAAGCTTAAACTGGGCTAGTATTACAGGTTTCAGTATTAACATAGTAAAAAGTAAAGCACTAACAATTACCAAGTGATATAAGAACTCGGGAGCCATTTTGAAGAGACTGCTTATTATCTGAAAAATGATCTAGCTTAATTTATCTAATACTATATGATACTCAACAACAGACACTGGTAACATGAGCTAAAAGCTATAGACTATATAGATGATTTGCTAGATGCAGTTGATAAGTTGTACTCTCTGAATAATAAGTACAGCATAGGGGTTTTGTGAAAGGATTGTCGCCAGAGTGAAAACAGTGAAATAAGACCAGTAGTCTGTCATCTCTCTTAACAAAAAAAAAAAAGGGGGGCTTCGTTTTGTATACAAAACATAGGGCCTTTTGAAGTATGTGTAGTGATTGGGATATTATGAAACATGGCTCATGAATGCATATTACAAGCAGAAGAATAAGCTGAGTGTTGTTCATTAGATGTATAATGTATTTACAAGAAGGATTTTTTTCATAGAGTAGTATTCGTCTTGAATTGTTTTGAGCAGTATCATAATCGCTTGCATGCAAGTACACACACACACACACACACATACATACATACATCAGTTTGAAAGACAAGTGACAACCACCACCACTACCACCACTGTTGCTGCTACTACTACTACTGCTACTGCTACTACTACTACTACTACTGTATAACAAACATATTCAGTAACAACAAAAATATCACAACTTCCTATTTTCCCTCTATTAAAAGTCATGTGCATTTTGGTTCTTTATCATTAATTAAATGCCAGCTCTCTCATTCTTTTATATTGATTTAAGTAAATATATTTTCAAGCTTAGCTATCAGAGCTACTCCAGGAGAAAACCTATAATGATACATAAGATTATCTAATCAGAAAAAAATACATTGCAGACTGTCTGTTACTCAGGGTGGTTCAGGGCATCCTGACCGCTAACAGTCTTCAGCTCCAAACAACTCTGTGCTTCATTTTATAGATACAACTCAGAAGTTAACCCTTTGGTCCTGTCTTTTCTAAGAGCAGGACTGTTCACTCTCCACTTAGCCTCTTCGGCAGGATTAGGAAAGAAATTACCTGTTTTTTCAGCCTCTTACGCTGTACATTTGTTTTCATAAAACTTAACTTATTAAACAGACAGAAATTGTATTTAATCTTTTGCCAAAAATTTTAATAATCTGGTAAAGCAGTATCGCCTTCATTTATTCTAGAGTAGCCTTAGAAATTGGTACCCGAGTGCATCTCTAATCCTCTATAAAATGTAGCATTAGGTTCTCTAATCAGATGAGGGGGTACTGAAAAGTTCCTGGCTTTAAGGGTATCATGAAAGGCCTGGCTGGAGGCCTAACCTTCCAAGTTCTTTTACAGGGCTTAGAAAAACTGAAAGGCCACTGCAATAAGTGTGTGAATCTGAGAGGAGAATATATTGAATAAAATCATAATTAACTGATCCTCCTTGGAACTTTTCAGCGCTCCATTGTATTGATGGAAAACTATATGCAACTGGTAATACTCCTGATGTCAAAAAGCAACCCTCACGCTGTGTTTGAGTTAATCCCACAACTCAGCTCAATATGCTCAGCTGTTAAAATGGCAACTTAATCAATGTGAAAAGCATACCCCAGTAAAGGAAACTCCATTGGCTCATCATCAAAGAATGATACCATGGGTATAGCAATGCAAAAACGTCTATCAGCAAACAACCAGTAATCCTGAGACTCTTACAGAACTGGCACTGGAAGTATCTTTATCTTTTACTTGTTTAAATCATTGAATTGCAGCTATGTTGGGGCCTCACCTTGAACTGTTAAGTCAAATAAATCAAATTCAATACTTATTTCTTCTTTTATTTCTGGTTTGTGTTCTATTAATTTCTTTTGAAGCTAAATTAAGGGGCGTAAACAAATTGATTGTCGTGGTATGGGGGAAACCAACACAAATACATACCCCTCCCCCACACACATACATACATATATACATACATACGTTTATACATATATCTATCGTTCATCATTATCATCATCATCATCATCATCATCCTTTAATGTCTGTTTTCTATGCTGGTATGGGTTAGACAGTTTGACCTGTACTGGCAAGCTGGAGAGCTGCACCAGGTTCAAATCTGATTTGTCTTGGTTCCTATGGTTGGATGCCCTTCCTAATACCAACCACTTTCATGTTTGCATATATGCATTTACATATGTGTACACACACACATATATATACAAGGTGCAATGGGTAAATTGTTATATTTTTAATTTCATGCATGTGCCTTGCTTGTTTTGGATTTTGTCGACTACACAGCATGGTAGGGTCAGTTGGACATCATCTGTGAGAAAAACAGAAATTGTATTTAATCTGCCAGAAATTTGGAAATGACATGTTGTACTGCTTAGTATTCATGCCAGAAGCTCCAATAAAAGCATTTCAGAGTGTTTGAGTGTCAATCTGATGACTTGCCATGTCCCCAAAACATGTAACGAGAGTGATAAAAATCAAACATCCAGTCAACATCATGGTGTTTGGAGTGATCGCTAGTGATGGTGATGTTATACCTCCATTCATCTTCCCACATGGCTACAGACTCAACATGGAAGCCTACATCAACTGCCTGGAGGAGGTAGTGCTGCCCTGGGTCAAGAGAATGGCTGCTAGAAGATGCTGCACCATGCCACACAAGCAGGAGAACCCAGTCATGGCTGTCAGACAATTTCTGCAACCACATCACCCCTAACATCTGGCCACCTAACTCCCCAGACTGCAATCCCTTTGATTATTATGTGTGGGGCATAGCTGAGTGAGAGACCAATAAAATTCCTTGTAATACCAAGGATGAACTAAAGGCAAGGATTATGGTAGCATTCACCAACTTAAACAAGGAGACCTTCTGGAAAAGTTGCAGGAGATTCCAAAGTTGCCTGGAGGCTATGACTGAAACCAATGGTAATCTTATTGAATAAATTTACTCTTTAGTATTTGGAGATATTTTAATGTAATTTTGGTAAATATATCTGTTAAAATGAGATGTCAGTGTTATTTTCATTTTTGCATAATTTAGATGACAGTTTATTCATTGCACCCTTATACAATAAGCCTGCACACAGTTTCCATCTACCAAGTTCACTCAAATGGCATTGGTTGGTCAGGGGCTACAGTAGAAGACACTTACCTAGACTAACAATGCAAGGGTTACTGAAAAAAAAAAGAACAAAATATAAGATACCATGCCACAAGAAGTACAACACCATATTTTCCACCAACTACATCCAATCTTTAATAAACAACTTCTTTATAGACCAGATTTGTTCATCTTTAAATTTCCCTAGGAAAAGGTTACAATAGATTATTTTTGCACAGATGTTCCAAATGAATTATATACCCTTTGTATACAGTATTGGATTATTATATTTTTTTAAAGTTCTGAATTAAAACCTTGCCAAATTAATTTGGCTTTCCACATCAGGTGTTGACAAAAAACGGTATTTATAATATATTGGAGTTCATTCAATAGAACTGGCCCTGTGCCTAAGCTTTAAAAAATAATCAATAGCTGGGCACAGATTGAATGTTTTACAAGCCAAAGGGAGAGTTTCTGTATGGTCACTTGACTCTTTAGAATTAGCAGCTAATTCTCCTTTAAAGTACACCCTACTATCTGAAAAAAAAAAGGATATGCTGGATAGGGTTGTCAAGGTATACTATGTCTGAAGACATAACATCATTAAAATGTCTTTGCTTTTATATCTGCTCAATCAGGGATACATACATACATACATACATACATACATATACATTATTGGCTTTTTTCAGTTTCCAAATATCAAATCCATTCATAAAGCTTTGGTTAGCCCATGACTATACTAGAAGACATAATTCTACAGTGTCATGCAGTGGGAATAGATACATCTATACCTATGTATATACATATATATATGTATATAATATTTGATATATATATTGTAGGCATGTATATTTGTATCTATATGCACAACCCTTGTACATATAAATGTTCTGCTGCATAATCTGTAATATTTCCTCTTTTATATATTATTTTTTGATGTGAAAATAGAAACTTTTATCATATATAACGTTATTTTTCATTGTGGCTGATTGAGCTTGTTAAAACTAAATTGATTTATTGACCACTGGAGAATATATTTCCCCATTAAACTAATCTAATCTATTATTCTACATTTTCATTATTTTGGTTGAATTTAATATTCTCTACAGAGATATGAATAAGTAGTTTAATTTTCACAAAAATCATTTGAAATCAGTCCATAGCTATCATTGTTTGGTCAAAATAACAGAATAGTCAGGACACAATTGATGTTAGATGTTACAAGTATTCAAAAGATCAACATAGATGTGATTATAATGTAATTATCATCATCATTGTTTTATCTTCCACTTTTCCATGCTTGCATGGGTCAGATGGAATTTTATTGAAATAAAATTTCTACAGTCAGACACTTTTCCTGGTTGGGGTTAGGAAGGGCATCCAGCCATAGAAATCAAGCCAAAACTAATTTGGGTCTGGTGTAGTTCTCCAGTTTACCAGTTCTAGTCAACCTGTCTTACCCATGCCAGCATGGAAAACAGACGCTAAATAATGATGATATATATATATATATATATATATATATATATATATATATATCTTCGAAACACCAGTGTTTTAATGGTGGCAGCTGATGAAGGATATGTTCTCTATGTGGCCTGCTTGTTTTTTGTACCTTGTTTATCATTTTGTCTATGTTTTTTTTGCAACGTCATGTACCCAGATATGTATCTATATGTACATGTAGATGAAGGTATGTACATACATGTACATATATATGCATATACTCATATATTGTTTCTATATATATATATATATATATACTAGCAGAAATACCCGGCGTTGCCCGGGTTAAAGAGAATAATGAAATCTAAAAACGCCGTCTAGACTACGCATCATTTTTATATATAGAGATGTATATATACACACACGCACCCAAACACACGTATATATATGTATATCAATATAAATATATGAAAGTCAATGAAGTTTCGTAAAAGAAGGTGATCATGTACATACTTTCTTGCTGTTGTGATTATAACACCTCATTGTAAACTATGTTCCTTGTTTTCCCTTGTGGAGCATATACAAATAGGTTTTTTGTTGCTGCCCACTCTTGAGCAGCCAACATACAGTTGTCCATGTGAGAAGCAGGGCTCTTCCAAGAGAAGACCAGCTACAGACAGTGTTTGACCCTGATATTTGTTTATGGACATGGCAAAAGTCACACGAAGGGGCAATTGTAGTCTTCTGAATGTAAAAGGAATGTCTGCTCCTGATGGAGTAAGAGGAATTCTTGGAATAAAGACGTCATCCCCTTTTGCACATCCAGAAAGAATGGTAGCCTCGATAACGTGTGACATCATTTTCTAAATAATGCTCATCTGTTATGTTCGGGTTAAAATTTCATCAACATCAAAAATATATGAATTTTCATGGGAGTTATGGCCGTTATGCAAAGAATATAATTTCCAAATTTCATAAAGATCCATTCCGTACTTTTGACGTAGTTTTGGATAAGAAAACAAATGACTAATGTGTGTTTGTGTGCATGTGTATGTGTGTGTGATGGGTGTATATATATGTATAGATATCTGTATGCATGTATATATGTATATATGTGTACATATTACATGTACATCTATATATATATACATCTACACATATGTATACATATACATGTATGTATAGATCTATATATATATACATATACGTGTACATCTATATGTATACATATATATCTCTCTATCTCTCTCTCTCTCTCTGAAAGTATCTGTCATTACAGTATCGAAATGGTGTACATATACATGTATATGTATACATATACATCTCTCTCTCTCTCTCTCTCTCTCTCTCTCTCTCTTTCTCTCTCTGTGAAAGTATCTGTCACTACAGTATCGAAATGTGATTGTTTCAGTTGGTGGAATACTTTCATTTTTAAAGTGAAAGTATTTGACATGAGTGTTTTTGTTTCACTTTTGACACGTAATACTTAAATAGTGGAGGAGATATTATGTTGCCGTGTGCTCGAACTCTGCAAGAAGTTAATAATTTTTTTTTACTAAAACACAACTGGAACCCTAAGTAAGGCATGTGTAAAATTTGAATGAAATTGGTTGCGTAGTTCTCGAGTTTTAGGGATTCACACAGACAGACAGACAGACAGACAGACAGACACACACACATTCTCATTTTTATATATATATATATATATATATATATATATATATATATATATATAAACTGTCTCAGTTTCTTGGTAAATTATGTTTCAAAAACAGTGCATCATGCATTCATCAGTGCAAATATTTTTATTCAACCAGAATGAGACTATTGGTAATTAATGTGTGGGACAGTGTAGGGGATGGTGTAAGGAGATTAGATATGCATTTATGCAGTTAGTAGACTCTTTGGCTGATAGAAAGTGCAGTGTTGCAAAAATATACATTTATAACACTGTATGTCTACATAGACACACACACATACATAAACACAACTATAAACACAAACAGGCAAGTACAAATATATATATTACTGATGAGACACAAGTGCTTGTACTCATGAATCAAGAGTTCTTTGAACACATATTTGTCATAAAGGAGAAGCTGTCCCCCTATGATGAATCACAACAGTGATTAGCATATTCATCTTCAAATCAGCTAGATCATGTGGGAGGAACCTGTAGAAGAAGTAGAGCCAGGAAGGTGTGGGATAAGGTGGTGAAATGTGATTTTCAAGTGTTGAGTCTCACAGAGGCAATGACAAGTGACTGAGACCTCCAGCAAATTGTTGTGCTTGAGAAGACATATCAAGCTAAGTGAAATCATAGTCGTGGCCAGTGCCGGTGATGCATGAATGGCACCAGTGTCGGAGACATGTAAAAGGCACCCAATACACTCTGTGGAGTGGTTGGTATTAGGAAGGGCATCTAGCCATAGAAATGGAGTCAGAACAAACTGAAGCCAGTACAGATCTTCAGCTTACCACCTCCAGTCAAACCATCTAACCTATTGTTGTTTTTGTTGGCACTCCGTCGCTTACGACGTCGAGGGTTCTAGTTGATCCGATGAATGGAACAGCTTGCTCGTGAAATTAACGTGCAAGTGACTGAGCACTCCACAGGCACGTGTACCCTTAACGTAGTCCTCGGGGATATTCAGCGTGACACAAAGTGTAACAAGGCTGGCCCTTTGAAATACAGGTACAACAGAAACAGGAAGAAAGAGTGAGAGAAAGTTGTGGTGAAAGAGTACAGCAGGGTTTGCCACCATCCCCTGCCGGAGCCTCATGGAGCTTTAGGTGTTTTCGCTCAATAAACACTCACAACGCCCGGTCTGGGAATCGAAACCGTGATCTTATGACCGTGAGTCTGCTGCCCTAACCACTAGGCCATTGCGCCTCCACCACCTAACCTATACCAGCATGGAAAATGGATGTTAAATAATGATGATGGTGATGATAATGTAAATCATCATTTTGAATCTTGCTGTTCACTGTGCATATAATAATTACTTTTGGTTGGAAGATATAAGCATAGTTCAGCAAACAGTCTGTTCATTGAAATTATAAAAAAGACTGTTGGCTCCTGCTAGATCAACTGGTCAGTGGGTGCTTTGGGTTGCAAAAAAACAACAATGTCAAAACACCTGATGTCCTGGAGTTCTTTGTACTAATAAATCAAGTTTATTATGAATATATCTTCATTGTAAAGAAGTTATTCTCCAGTGACTAAACATTACAACAATTAACCCATTCAGGATTGAGTCTGCCAGAATGTATCAAGAATATACAAGTCATTATGTGTGTGTGTGTGTGTGTGTGTGTGAGACTGCGCATGTGTGTGTGTGTGTGCTTACACTTGTATATGCGTTTATGATTTTTAAGTGATTATGTCTTTGTATTTGGTTAAGGTTCTTCATTTGGATGGCTATATGCTTATGATTTAACTCATACAATTCATCATCGTCATTTAACATCCCCTTGCTTGCATGAGACAGATGGAATTTGTTGAAGCAGATTTTCTACTACTGGATACCCTTCAGGATACCCTACAGCTGGATGCCCTCATCTTTTTCCAAGTAAAGTAATATTTCCTTATGGCCAGACATTGTTTTCATGTAAGTCTAGAAACGACCTTGCTTGCATAACAATGATGCTCATTTACAATCATCACATGATTTCTAGACAAGAGTACACACACACACACACACATATGTACATACATACATGGCATTGAATACAGACATGCAAAGAGGACTATTCATTCCCTCAGAAAATTATTACTATCCCCTTTAATGTTTGCCATTAATACAAGCTTAGTAAAAGAGATGGTGATCTCCGAATATATGCAAAGAACATTATGGGAATAAAAGAGATGAATCCAAAGGATAGTACTGGGCCAAAATAGATTACCTCCTTCCAAAATAACATCAACAGACTGAGGAAAAAGATAGAACAGTTGGATACTATCATCAAATGCAAAGCTAAAAGTGAATTCACACATCATCTATCATCAATTATGACTGCATGATAAATTCTCCAAATTGTATGGGAATTGCCCCTAAGAAACACTCACAAGCAAATTGATCCCCTTCAAACACGATCTACAATCAACAAGTGAAAAACTTCATTACTGTAAAAAAGTACATGACTGAAAAATGATAAACTGCAAGTTTGCCTAAAACCCATAAGCTGTATATCACAGTATGAAAGGCAAAACCATCAAGGTAGTAAATGCTCCTCCCCAGGAAAACTTAGAGTCATTCTGGCAGGAAATCTGAAATGTAAACAAAGAACATAATCACAACGCAGTACAGTGAGTATTGTGTAAATGCCTCTCCCAAAATACCCTTAATGGGTATTATGAAATACTCTTAATGGCTATTATGAAACTTCTGAATGGAAAATCACCTGGGAGAGACCTGATAATAGACTACTGGTACAAAAAGCTACAGGGAAATTCTCACGACTCTGTTTTAAAAAAACAATGGAGGCTGAGCTAGATATATCTGATTGGCTGACTGTAGCACAAAGTATTCTTATATCTAAGAACAAAGAAACCCATGTGGCCAAAAACTATAGGCCCTTAACATGCTTGAATGCTATGAACAAACTGTATACGGGCATGTGGCATAGTGGTTAAGAGCAAGGGCTACAAACCCCAAGATTTCGAGTTCAATTCCAGACACTGACCTGAATAATAATAATAATAATAATAATAATAATAACAACAACAACAACAACAACATCGAAAAATACCTTAGGAATGAGAACCCAGGTTCAAAATTTCCCCAAGACACCTGATGAAGGCTAGAGGGTATATCAGCTGAAACGTTGTGTTAACAACAAACAAGATGAGAACAAATATCTGTCAAATGTAAATAATGTTTACACGGGTTGCCTGAATATGTTTCTCTAAAAGCACTTCCAAATAAATAAGGTGATAACTTATGAACAGGCGAGAGGAAAGAAATGTGTCTGGGGTTGTGCTGAAGGGCTTCTCATCAACAAAGCAGTTCTTAAGGAAGCCAAACAACATTACCATAATCTCTTAACAATGTGGCTAGACTACAAGAAGGATTTGACTCTGTTCTGCATGAATGATAGAACAATACTTTGTCAAAGTACCAGCTGCTATCATGAATGCCATTGAAAGACTGACCACAACATGGTCAACACTGTTATTACTGACAACTACTAAAGCAATACCTATTGTAACAAACAGAATTAGGTTACCAATAGGCACATTTCAGGGTGATAGTTTATCTGTAATGTTGTTTGTACTGGCAGTGAATCCCTTGTCAGTTAACAAAATGCCAAGGTTACATGCTGAGATATGCAGAAAAGAATAAAATGAATGTACCCCACACATATTTTGTTGATGACCTAAAGTTATATTCTGATAACTAAACATCAAGAGACAATTAGAACCAGTCACGACATTCTCATGGAATATAGGAATGGAGTTTGGACAAGATAAATGCACATACATGATAGTTTTGAAGAAGAATCATACATCATACCAGCAAAAAGCAATGCATGGGTACATATGTTGTAAGCTAGAGGATAACAGCAGCATTGACTGAAAAAGAAGTCTCTCTTGAACCTGTGATAGATACATTGTGTGGAGACGCAATGGCCCAGTGGTTAGGGCAGCGGACTCGTGGTCATAGGATTGCGGTTTCGATTCCCAGACCGGGTGTTATGAGTGTTTATTAAGCGAAAACACCTAAAGCTCCACGAGGCTCTGGCAGGGGATGGTGGCGAACCCTGCTGTACTCTTCCACCACAACTTTCTCTCACTCTTACTTCCTGTTTCTGTTGTACCTGTAATTCAAAGGGTCAGCCTTGTCACACTGTGTCACGCTGAATATCCCCGAAAACTACATTAAGGGTACATGTGTCTGTGGAGTGCTCAGCCACTTGCACGTTAATTTCATGAGCAGGCTGTTCCGTTGAT
>NC_142933.1:74424067-74441567 GCF_046866305.1 Octopus bimaculoides
AGCCTGGTGTAGCCATCCGGTTGCACCAGTCCTCAGTCAAATCGTCCAACCCATGCTAGCATGGAAAGCGGACGTTAAACGATGATGATGATGATGATGATGATATATATATATATAATATATATATATATAGAGAGAGAGAGAGGAAGAGAGAGAGAGAGAGGGAGAGAGAGAAAGGGAATTTGGGGATTTGGTTTGCAAGATTCTTTATGTGAGTTCGTGTGTTGAAGCATATTCTGTTGTCTGGGAAGAGTCATTCTCTTTTAGTGCCTTATAATTTAACAGATTCACCGGTAAAATTTCTACTTATTTTTTTTTTCTAAAATTTTCGTTGTAAGGTTGCAAGACGCAATGAAAATTTTAGAAAAGTAAAAAAGAAATAAGTGGAAATTTTACCGGTAAGTGTTTTAAATTATAAGGCACTAAAAGAGAATGACTCTCCCCAGACACAACAGAATTTTTATAGTTTACTGTTACATTAAGGTAAGATCAACAAAAAGTACTTCGTCCAGTGAGAGATGAATATCGTGTAACGTACACATTATAAAGATAGGAGCTACTGGTAATTTCTTGCTTTGGAGACGCGGATCTAGGTAGGTCTTTATAACCTGCCTTATGGCTCCAAGCAATGTTTTGGCTCTGAGCACACGGTCCATTCAATTTGCAAATCAAGACACTAATACAAGAAAAATCACAAGAAAAAACGGGAAAATAAATAGGGGCTGGCAGAAATTATGAGACCATCAGACAAAACGACTGGAGGTATTTATGTATTTATTCCGATTTAAAGTTCTGAGTTCAAATACCAGCAAGGCCAACTTTGCCTTTCATCTCTCCGATACTAATCTAGTACTGAGGTTATTGTTATCGATTTGTGTTAGAATATAAATAAAACTCTAAAAGTTCATTAATATTTCCGATATAACCGGAATCAACACAATCTGAAAGATATTTATGTAAAATTTCATTTAAAAAAATCCATTTTTCTGAAATTTATGAGGAAACAAAGTTGATGGGGGCACACTTATGTAAGTGTGTGTGAGCCGGTGCTCCAGTATAGCTCTCGTCTTGATATTTGTGCATTTACGTGTGTGTTCGTACGTAGGCGTGTACACACGTGCATGTCTGTTTACTTATAATTAAATAGTCGCTCTTATGTATATTTGTTTGCGAGTGGTACATGTTCAAGAGGTAGGTGATTAAGTCACCAGAAACCACCTGTTAGATTGGTGAAGCGAAACGTCTTTGCATTTTCCATCCATAGACACAAAAAAACGAAGCACATGGTTTTATCCCTATCTTGGAGAATAGGAAAGCGAAAATGACGCTGCAACTGTTGCATGACTCATGCTTTGTACTAATATAAACGGGAAAATGAGAATGAGAATGTGAGAGCGAAAGACAGAAGAAAAATCAATAAGCAAAATACAATTTTCCAGAAATTTGTAATACTGTTGATGTAACGAAAAGAAGAAAGAGCAAGGAGAGAAGCCGATAATAATATTAAAAGGAAAAAAATAAAACAATAAGGGATCAATTAAAGGGTAGCAAAACGAAAGAAGTGGAGATCGGAGGTGTTTTGTTAACATACGTAAGAATATATAAGGAGTGGTTGGCGGAGATAGAAGACGGGAATTGGAATGTAGTGCATGCGAGTAGTGGAACAGAGTAAAGAAAGTTGAGAGAATAAATGAATCTGAGAGAGAGGGGGGACAGAAAGTGTGTGTGAGAGAGAGAAAAAGAGAGACATACACACACACACTCGCACAGTGAGAAAGAGAAAGCGAGTTAGAGAGGCAATATATATGTATACACCTTCGCGCGCGTGTATGTGCAATTGTTCTGCCTTTAACAAGTATATATAGACTATTATTTATCAAACAGGCAGTCTTTGTTTTACTGTACAAACTCATATATCAGAGTATATAACACTGAGGTTGACAGGTTGAGGGTGAATTTTTAAACGAAACCTTACCGACAAAGACAAGTCAGAGAGAAGCGGTCAGTAATTACCGACGGACAAGTAAGCGAATCTTCCACTCTCTCTCACACACACTTTCTCTTTCTTTCTCTCTCTCACATTACCACACTGCTGTTGTGTTTGTGTCTATGTATATATTATATTATGTAATCTATGTATGTATCACATATTTATGTATGCCATAAAACTTCTTTGCATTAAAAAAAAATGGTAATTTTCATTTCTATAGACGATTATATGAATGTCTATGGGTGGGTGTATATGAGCACATACACAAGCACATGTATATAATATATGCTTAATATGTACATAATCTTGCTTTCACTTATCAAAAATAAATTTGTTCCTGGAGGAAATTTCAATTATCTGAAGACAACTTTTACCGCGAGTGAAATTGAATTTAACACGGCACACCACACCACCAAATCATTCATTAATTTTTAATGTTACGGCTGCTTTCACCGGCAAACTGCAATACATAGTGTATACGCTAACAAGGGGGAGTCTGCATTGTCGCTCGACAAGCAAGAAATAGCAACCAAAATCTCCAAATAAAATACGAAAGTCGAAAAAGGAAGAATTCATTGATTACCATGTACTCATTAATTTCCGAATCAGATACAGCTGGAATGCCTTTTCCTATTAAGATTTATCAATCAGGTATACCATGGGTTAAACAGAAACTACACTGTGGATGACCGGTCGGTTCAGATGTGTCAGAGAAATGCTAGAGTGCAGCGCCAGTGACAAGACACGAAGCACCAACAGTTTAGTTGTTATAAATATATATATATATAAGACACATACACACATGCTTATATGTATGTGTGTCTCTGAATGAGTATGTAATATATCATAAATGTATATATGTGTGCGTGTGATATACCTGATATATACGATATATGTGTAATGTATCATATATATATATATGTATGTAATATGTATACAAGATACAATATATGTGTAATATATATTATATATGTGTGTGTAATATATATAATATATGTGTAATATGTATTATATATGTGCAACGTTTTTTGAATAATATCAATATACGATGTAAGACACACACACACACACACAGGATATATAAATGTGAGTCTGTTATATAGTTGCGTGTATGTGTGTAATATGAAATGCATGAGTAATATATGATGTAAATATGCAATTTTGCGTGTGTGTGTATGTATGTGTGTGTGTGATTAGAAGCTTGCTTCCCAACCACATGGTTCCGGATTCAGTCACACTGCATGGCACCTTGGGCAAGTGTATTCTACTATATAGCCTTGGGCTAACCAAATCCCTGTCCCTGTAAGTGGATTTGGTAGACGGAAACTGAAAGAAGCCTGTCGTGTATATATGTGTATATATATATATATATATATATATATATATATATATATATATATATATACATACAGGGCTTTGGTTAGCCCAAAACTATATATATTAACCAAAGCACTGGGAGTAGATTTAGTAGACGGAAACTGAAAGAAGCCTGTATATGTATTGTGTGCATGGGCGCGTCTTTGTATTTGTACCGTTCTAACTTGACAACCTGTGTTGGTGTGTTTTATGTCCCCCATAACTTAGCGATTTGGCAAAAGAGACCAATAGAATAAGTAGCAAGCTTTAACAAAAATAAGTACTGGGGGAGATTCATTCAACTAAATATTTTTCAACTAGAGGCATTGAATTGATGAACCAAGTTACTGAAACCATTACAGAGCAACTTCTTAGGTAGAGAATTAACTTAGATGATATATAGTTCAGCTAAAAGATAAAAGGAAAGGTGAGATATACGAAAATAGAATATATATATATATATATATATATATATATATATATATACTCATATGCATTTGTACAAATATATATATACATATCACATGTAAAATATCATCATTGTTTAACGTTTGCTTTCCATGCTGGCATTATATATATATATATATATATATATATATATATATATATATGTGTGTGTGTGTGTGTGTGTGTGTGTGTGTATTATATGCATATTTATATGTATATATATATAAGTGGTGTAAATTTGTATATGTGTGTGTACATGTTTGTATATATATGTGTGTGTGTACGTGTGTGTGTATAATAGAATAAATGTCTAAACAGGCAAACTATTAGTATGGGGTAAGATTTGATACATTCACACAGTTATATGTCAACCAGGCTATCAGATGTCCCTACTCTTCATGCATCTGGCAATGCCCTTGTTTTCTATCTGGGTCTGAGTTTTTCCGACTGTGTCATTTTCTCATAGTCTTGGAGGTCTTTCGAGTTGTCTCTTTCGATCCCTTGGATACTACTCAACAACTACATTGGTCCCTCTATTGACTCTGATCCTTATGATATGTCCAGCACAGCAGAACATGTACTTTCAATATGCTGCTTTTACATCATTCATTCCACTCTCTTTCTTCTCAGACTACATTTGGATAAGCTCCCACAATGATATTTTCAGAATAGGTCTTTTATGGTCAGCTGTGTCATAGCCAATTATTTTTGTTCATTCTTCATAGTAGCCCATTTTTTTACTTAAATGCAGACAGAACAGTCAATTGTAGAGATAGGCATGTAGGATTTTGTCCATTTGTGCTTTGAGCTTGTCTTTAATTGAGGTTCTCCATCTTTGGCCTGCATGTGTTTTGTTTTCAGACAACATATTTTGAGGCTTACTACAGAACTCTAGGTTTCCACTTCTATTATAATGGTCTACAGCTGATCTGAAGTTTCTGTGCTGAGCACAATGTCTCTAAATTGGAGGTATTAGTAACTCACTGTTGATGTTGATGCAGTCTTTCCAGTCATTGTCACTGATAACCATTTAGAGATGTGCTATGAAGAGCGCGCGCGCACACACACACACACACACACACTGTGAAGATTCATGGCTCAGTGGTTAGAGTGTCGAGCTTACGATCATGAGGTTGTGAGTTTGAATCCCTAACCACGCTGCATGTTGTGTTCTTGAGCAAGACACTTTATTTCACTTTGCTCCAGTTCACTCAGCTGTAGAAATGAGTTGTGACGTCACAGGTGCCAAGCTGTATCGGCCCTTGCCTTTCCCTTGGATAACATTGGTGGTGTGGAGAGGGGAGGCTGGTATGCATGGGCAAGTGCTGGTTTTCCATAAACAACCTTGCCCGGACTTGTGCCTGGGAGGGTAACTTTCTAAGTGCAATCCCATGGTCAGTCATGACCGAAGGGGGTCTCAGTCTGAAGAGATTGAGAGGGGTAGTATCCCCATCTTTGGTAACCTTCCCAACTGGATCTCTTATAGGTGATAACAAAGCTACATCAGTGGTACATCCTGAGTTTGCCTCCCTGAGAAGTTTAATGAAGTTTGCATCTGTATTGACCTTGATGCTATCGGAAGCCTTTTTGTAATCAATAAGGTAATGTTACGAGGCAACTGGTACCCCTTTACTCATTTTAGAAGCTATGTTAGAGGAATGCGGTCTATCATGCTGTAGTTTTTTCTGAAAACCTGATTCATTCTTTGGCTGTTGATTATTGAGATGTTTCAGTAGTCTGGTGACTGTGAACATTGTAAAAAAACTTTTAAAGGTGAGACAAGGGGAACATAGGATGGTAGTTTCTCTGATTTTTACTTATTACTCTTCTTATAAAACAAGGTAATATTCAGCTACCAGACCAAGAGTATTTTCCCTGTTCCATATATGTTGCTAAGATAGCTCTGGGTTGGTGTTAGGAAGGGCGGCAACCTGTCGAAATATACCAGATAGTAGAGCTTAGTGCAGTCTTCTAATTTGCCTGTCAAACTATCCAGCTCATGCCAGCATGGAAGGAGGACATTAAGTAATGATGGTGTGTGTGTGTCATATATCACATGCACATACATATTATTTTTACAAAGAAAAAGTTGACAGTGACTTCAAAGTTTCATAGGACTGTAAGAGTTTTGATTTTCCAATCCTTATGCCTGTCTTTTGGTTCATCTTGTAAGTAGAGCAATGTGGTTTCAAAATATGTGAGGTATATAAAGACATATTTTGATGGATACGTTAAGTGGAAAATCAGAAATAAGGAAGTTGGATTGAAGGAGATATAGTGATTAACTAAAGAGTGGAGAGGACAAGCATTAGCTTTGTTGAATCACTGACTCATCATTAACTGCTATCAGGATAAAAGATAAATACTAGTGGGAGAAGCAACTAGAGGCATTGAATTGATAAACCAAGTTACTGAAACTGTTACAGAGCAACTTATTAGGAAGAGAATTAACTTAGATGATATATAGTTCAGCTTTGTATGATGAAGAAGTACAACTGATGCCATTTTCTTAGTGAGACAACTTCAGGACATGGATTTAGCTAAGACAGGCTTCTGTACTTGCATTCATCAACCTGGAAAAAACCTTTGATAGAGTGCCACACTATAACTTGGAGGTTACCAAGGGAACTAGTTAAAGATGGGTAACTTGTAAGAGCTGTGCAAACCTTGTACAGAGGTTAAGTCAAATTGTCTTGTTCAGAGTTAACAATGATTTCAGCAAAAGATTTAAATCGCATTTAAAGGACCCTCAGGCAAGTTCTCAGTCTCATTCCCATTTATAAATTCCCCAAGCTATAACAGATGAATTTAAGACAGGTTATCCATAGGACCACTTTTATGCTGATGACCTAGTTCTTAAAGCTGAATTTGTAGAATGTTTAGGTTAAATCCAAATATGAAAGCAAACCTGAGAATTGAAAGGCCTGAAAGTAAACATAGCAAAAACTAAAGTTATTGTAGTTGGGAAAGAAGTTACCATCAAGGAAAAGGTCATGCTTGATGTGTAGAAAAGTTTTAGGTAGAAATTTTACAATGTATATTCTGTGTAAACTATGAATGCACATGAGGTGCAGTGGGTTAACAAGCAGGTTAACAGAAAAAATAGACTGCATATGTGACAGATGCACAAGAGTAGTTAAATTTAAGAGTACAGATGTAAGAAGTAGGTGATAGTTTTTGTTACTTAGATGTTACCTAACAGTGGATATGAGTGTTCCAAAAGCATAGAAGTCAGAGAAAGGTTCAAGTAGCTATTACCTCTGCTAGGAACAAAAGGTTTATCTCTTGAAGGATTGATTTTTATTAGACTTAAGTGGTAGTAAGTCACATGCCTTGAATGCAGAAGATTTGCAAAGAAATGAAACAAACATGTTCTGTTAGAAATAAAATGTTGATATGCATAAGCAATTGAGCATGAATGAATTGATAGCAAAGCTGGATCCAAAGGAATCAGGTTTAGTGTACAAGAAAGGACTACATCGATATAGGTATGTAATACTTATGGACGACAGCTGTATGAAGAAGTGTTCAAACTGAATAGAATTTTTTGAAGACATGGGTCAAAGTGGTGAAGACTGATCTTAAGAAGCTTAACTTCACTAAGGAGATGACAAAGTATTGCAATGAGTTAGAACATGCTATGCTGGAAAAGACCTACCTATCCACAGAAACTAACAAAGTAAATGTTGTAATAGTGATGGTTGGTGGGATGTAGAATATCTGGGTCTCTTGCCAATAATGTTAATGTTAAGTCTGCATTTACTACTCCACCACCTTCCATTACCTTCATCACAAATACTCACCACCAAAGCCTTGAGAGTGAAATGATAGATGGAAACTGAAAGAAGCCATTGTGTATGTGTCTGCGTGTGCGTGTGTTTTTGTTTTTTTCCTTGACTTGACATCACAGGAAAGTTATAAATGAATGTCATCATTATACCAGTGGAATCTCTCATTTCCAGTCTTCCATGAAAGTATGTCCAGCCATGAGAGAAATATTAGTTTGTTTGGTCATAAATGAAAGTTGGTGATAGGAAAGCCACCAGCAAAGAAAATCTGTCTCAATGAATTCCATGTGACCCATGCAAGTCTGGAAAGGTGGACAATAAACCGATGATGATGTACGATGCCACTTATATAATGAAAGATGGTATTACATCTAGCCTTATTGAACCCTCCTGCTATCATCTTGTATCATGTGACTTCTTTTCTACATTCAGTACCCTCAGCCATCAACCTTCTTCTAGCTATGTCTCTTTTCCTAATCATTACTCTCTCTTACCGTCACCCATCTCTTTGCTTTCTATCACTTACTCTCTCTTACTGTCACCTAATCACCTACCTTTGTTGCTCTCCTTCAGATCTTTACCCTCTTTCACATGTACTGCTACCTCTCTCATCATTCTGTCCCCACCAAATCATGACAAAACATCTCCAATCCACTCTGTAAAGTGATTGGTAACTGAATATAGACAACATAGTGGAGAAGTTACTCTTAAGTCTTGTGTAGGACACATGCACACACACACACACACACACACACACACACACACACACACACACACACACATGCTTGTGTGTTTATATGTTTATACATGTATGTATATGCACATACATTAACATGCACACACATATGCATATACACTAGCACACACACACGCACACACACACCTGCACGCGTGCACGCACACTCATACACACATCATTGTCATCATCACTTTACATTTCCTAGCCAACTACAACAACTCACAGACGCAACCTTCTACTCCCCACACCTAGCTACTAAAAACGTTTGGCAAACAATTCCCCAACTTCCCACTGACCACCTACCAGTTACCATCTCAACACTCTTGCACCTCAATGAAGAAAGTATTTTTTTTTCAGAGTTCAACACCACCATCACCATAATTAACACTGCAGTACATATATTTTAAAGATCATATACCACAAAGCACTTTAATGAAATATTACGCTATGTAACCCCATTCTTGTCCTTGGATAGCAACTGTTATTTCCTATTTGCTTACACCTAGTAAGTGTGAAACATTGCTAATATTTCCTTCAGACTTTGTTTTTGTTACATTTATTCAAACCTCAAAGAATCCCTCTCAACATATGATTATCATGCTTCTCCACCACTGCTCATGATCAGAGATGCACATATTGTCAGCTACTAAGGGACATGCTGAAGGGGTTAAGGTCAAGTAACTGACAAGCAAATTTGTAGTATTGAACAGAATATTTACTATAATGATATTTCTGCTTTAACAGTTCAACTCTGAATCTGTTTAAAATGTAATGGAAAATAGGTCAGTTTCAAAACATTGATGTTCAGAGAATAGTAGTCATTTCCTTTGATTTCTAGATAGAAACAAATAGGAAATAACACTTATTATCCAAAGACAAAAAAAAACAAGATGAAAATGTTGTTACACACTGCTATGTTAGTCACACCAGGAAGGGCTAACCTTTTAACAAAAAAAAAAGAAAAGAAAAAAAAGAACCTCAAAGTCAGTACACTAAAACTACATACAACCAAAATAAAACTCAGCATCAAACAACCAGGTGTCAGTGTGGGGCCTGATGGTTAGGGTGTTGCTCTTCTGATTGTAAGATCATGATTTTGATTCTGGAACTAGGTGGTGTGTTGTGTTCTTGAGCAAAATACTTCATTTTGTATTGCTTCAGTCCACTCAGCTGTACATGAACTCCAGCATTAGCTAGGAAGTTGACCCTGTGACAGACTGGTGTCTCATTCAGTGTGGGAGTGTTCTAATCTCAGTCACTTAGAGCCATAGAAATTAAGTTAAGTTCTAGTCTTATGAGTCCTACAACCCAGAACAGACCTAAAAATCAAACAACTAAACAAGGAAATAGCAATAAATAAATCTTAGAGAAACAGAAAACTGGCAAACATTAGTATCCAGCATAAGCTACTAAACAAACAGAAAAAAAATCCACTCCTAAATTGAGTAATTAGCAACAATAATAATGGCTACATGACAACAATGGTCTCATATCATAATAACAATCTCAAATGATATACCTACTTTGTAACATCAAGCAAATGCCCTCATCAGATATATCTAGAAAATTGACCACAAAAAAAAGAAAAATTAAAATAGAAACACAAAAGGAGAAGTATGCATCCTGCTTTTCCTATCTTTTTTTCTCTTTGATAATGGGTATCACCCAGAATGAAAGTGTCAGATTCTATTGTTTCTTCCTTTGGGATTTTTAACTTCATTATATTCTTCTTTGTTTTATACGAGGTGCTATCAAAAGGTTCTTGGACTAGTTATGTTTAATAAAAAATAACTTATTTGCCTTCAAAACAGTCACCTTGCACAGCAATACATCGGTCCCAGTGTCCCTGCCACTTTTGGAATCCAGCCTGGAAGTCATTTACCATAAGTTTGTTGAGGACCTTCTGCATTTCACCCTGGATCTCAACAACAGTGTTAAAACAGTGACCTTTGAGCTGCATTTTCATTTTAGAGAAGAGATAGAAATCCGCAGATTCTAAATCTGGTGAATGGGGTGAGTGTGGAAGCAATACCATGTTTTTGATGAGAAATTCTCAAGTGAGGAGCTTGGTGACAGGATCCATTGTTGCTGTGAAGAATCCAATTCTTCAAACTCCACAGATCCAGTCACTTTCGCCAAATATCCTCTCTCAAACACTTCAAAACATTGCAGTAGAACTCCCAATTGACAGTCTGGCCAGGAGTCAAATTTTCCATGCACAATACCACATTTCTTGGGGTGACGTTTGTGGCAGATCTTCTAGATTGCTCATTGTCTTTCAGGGATGTTCTTCCACTTTTGAAGCACCCATGTCACTCAAAACATTGTGAATGACCCATTACCCCATCACCATAAGCTTGCCAAAGCATATTCAGTGTCTCTGTTGCAGACTTCTCAAGTTTAACGCAAAATTTTACATTGGCTCTTTGTTCCAACTTCCTCTCCTTGACAAAAATTGTAGACTACAGTATGCACGTGATCACAAAAATACAAATTTCACAACTTGTGAAGTAAACACAGTAATGTCGCTCAGCAAACTGCCTCATGAAGGTCACTGCTAGCTCTCACTGTGCACACAACAATGTGTTACCTTCTGTTGGCATGTTACAGAACTAGTCCAGGAACTTTTTGATACCACTTCATATTTCTATGTTTTTCAGGCACATGCTTTCAGAGAAGCACAAATGTTAACAAACACACAGTCACTCACATGCATGCATATATATATACACACACACTCACAAACACATACACACATGCAAGATGGTCTTTCAGTTTCTATCCCAGGGTTATTGTTTGAAGACACATGGCCAAAGCACTGTGCAGTGGGACTATGTGATTGTGAAGTAAACTTCTTAGCCAAAACAATGATGCTTGTGCCAATCGTGAATATTACTTAAGCTAAGGCAGCGAGCTGGCAGAAACGTTAGCATGCCAGGTGAAATGCTTAGCGGTATTTCGTCTGTCTTTACATTCTGAGTTCAAATTCCACCAAGGTCAACTTCCCTTTTCATTCTTTCGGGGTTGATAAATTAAGTACCAGTTGCGTACTGGGGTCAATCTAATCGACTGGCCCCCCTCCCCCAAAATTTCGGGCCTTGTGCCTAGAGTAGAAAAGAATATTACTTAAACTAATATTTCTATACATGGTTATAGAATGAGGACACCTACATTGTAGAGAAAAACTGCATAGAACTTAGTGCTAATGTACTGCAAAACTTTGGCCAGCTTTGAGAAGTAATTTACAGAGTCCTATCAGGTATTTTATGGTGAAATAGTTTTGTAGATTGAAACATGCAAAAGAAAGTTAATTCTAAAAAGAAGTTAAGAATAATGATAGTAAGAAAGTGAATATAGAAAGTAAAGAGAACGTTAAATGTCAAATTTACATAGTTTGGACGAGAAAGCTTGACAATGTTTTGACATGAGATAATAAAAGGTGTGAAGTGTTTAGAGTTTGCATGATAATATGTCAGAACACACAAGAATGTCATTGGGGAAAATCCTGTTCAAAGTGTTAAGAGCACACTTGCCTTCTGTGGCAGATGGTCATGAAATAAGTATGTGAACATGTCAATATGAGAGGTTAATTAGAAATGACTAAGGTAGGAATATAGCTGTGGAGATAAGTTTGGAGGTGGTGAATAGTCTTTTTGCTAAGATGTTGGAAAGTCTCTCATTAACTTATTAAATTATTCATATAATCAAAAGTAAAGCATTATAAGTGGGTGCTGAAAAGTTTTAGCTTTGAGTAAAAGAAAATACAGGAAGATCAGTTAATTATGATTTTATTCAACATATTCCCCTCTCAGATTCACACACTTATTGCAGTGGTCCTTCAGTTTTTACTAAGCTCCTTAAAACAACTCGGATGGTTGGACCTTCAACCAGGCATTTTGCAATACCCTCAAAGCCATGAACTAACTTTTCAGCACCCCCTTGCAGTTTGTAGCAGAGGCCACCAAAGTGAAGCAGTTATAGAAAGAAGATAACCTGCCATTTTGGAGGAAATGAGCGAACAGAAACTCAGTATCATATATTCAGTGCAAAGGAGAAGTAGAGAAGTAGTGCTGTCTTTTGTGTTTGCTAGAAAAGTGAAAAAAATTAATAGGAGGGCTCTGAAAGGGTCTCCGGGAGTAGCATCCCTGCCTTCCTGAGCTAGTTTTTGACCACATTTCTTAAAAATAATGGTAGAGGCCTTGGTCTCGGGACCACTCATTTCTAGAAACAGAGGTTGGGAGTAAGCAAGGGCATGCTCCCCGTAGAAAATCCAGTTCCAAAAAAGCCTCATGATAGCAAAGGAGAATGGGCACCAGCCATCCCAAAGGTTGGGGTGGGCTGCACCTGCCTACTTCAGTTGCTGTGGCATTGAGGTGGATCTGGCCACCCCCATTAGCGGGCACAGGGCCTGGATTTGAAGCACTGGATGATGATGATAATCATTAAGTAATGCCGATACTTACTGATCAATTGTTTATCAAATAACTAGTCAAAACAGTAATTTATTTTCAGTCTTAAAAAAAAATTTATATTAATGATGTACTTAGTTTTCAATTCTTTTATAAAATGACTTCTTTGTGATTTTCATTTCCATGAGTTCATATAATAGTTTACTGGTATCAACAAAGCTATTGTTTTGTTTTATTGAACAATGTATTCTGTTTATTAGAGATAATTTCAACATTTTCTTCATCAGCACATCAAATCATTAATGATATAATACATGATATTGAATTAGTTTTCCATGAACTTTCCTATTTTCATTTTTTAATTAATTCAGCTGAATGACGAAGCATAGTCTTTTCAGTATTTAACAATAAGATTAATTTGACAAAGATGAACAAGTTCAATGAAAAAATAAAGTAGTCTGTTGTTTAACTCGTAGCATTCAGATTACTCTGTCAAGTGTAATGTTTATTTATATTCACATTATTTTGAATTAATCATGTATCTTCAAGATTTCAATGATGTGATTGTTTATTTTTAAAATGACATTGTAAGGTAAGTGTGAGAGGTTGAATCTGGTCAGTTTGAATAGAAAACAGGTTGAATATTTGGGACAAGTATGGCATGTTTTAATGCTAAAGGGTTAAGTCCATCAGCTGTTTTATTGCTGATATTTGAAATTGGAAGGTATCCATTCCAAGAAAAGGAACTGAAAAACAGTAAGAAAAATAAGATTAATGTTGTGATCTGAATATTGTACTTGCTTTAGAAATTTACTTGGACAGTTTGTGTGGTTGTATTTTCTACAAGTCATGTAACTTCAATAAACCTGAGTTATCTCAACAGAAATAGTTTCAAACATGACATGACTCAACAGCTTTTGGTATATAAAACTGCTTTCTACAGTTAAGGGCATTGAATTTTTGAATAGCTGTATCTGATTGCTACAGTAAGAGCATTAATGTAAAGCCTAAAGTTTGTTACAGATATAGTGGAGTATTGGGAAAAAGAGACATGCTTTAGTGAACAAATTATGACAAAACAGTTTACTCAGCAGCTCAGAGAAATGAAAACCATTATTGTTGCAGTGTCACATGTCAAAGGGCACAATTTGATAATGGAGGGAGTGGCTGGAAAGTAAAAATGTTGAAGCAAGGGTGGATGTTTGTTTAGTTGTGTATGTGTACAGTGAGTGCACAATCTCCAATACATTAGCAGTACTTTCAATCAAAACACACACATGAAAAATGAAGATCAGTATTTGTTACTTAGTTTTGCTCGTGAAATATATGTAACCACCTCCATCAGATTGTATGGTATAGGGTTGATTGTGTTATGGTTTTAGCTGTGAGCTATTCACAAACAGTGAGTTTTATGGATATGCTTCTTCAAATGTTTATTATCTATATGTTTTTGTTTTTTGGGGATTTTTTTTTTTCACCTAGCTGTAGAAACTCTGCCAAATCAGATTGGAGCCTGGTGTAGCCATCGGGTTTCACCAGTCCTCAGTCAAATCGTCCAACCCATGCTAGCATGGAAAGTGGACGTTAAACGATGATGATGATGATGATGAGTTAGGAGTAAGATGCAGTGCTCATGACTTTTGCCTGCTCTCCAAGACTAGTGAGCTTCATGTTGTTGATACTCCTACCTAGGTCAGCAAACTGGCAAACTCATTACTGTGACAGACAAAACGCTTGGTGGCATTTTTTCCAAATTCACATTCTGAGTTCAAATGTTGCTGGAGTCAACTTCACCTTTCATCCTTTCAGAGTCAGTAAAGTAAGTACAAGATGAGCACTGGGATCAATGTAACCAACTCAACTCCTCCCCTGAAATTGCTGACCTTGTGCCAAAATTTGAAACCAATATTCCTACCAGAAAGATGTGAGCAGAGAGAATATTCCACAGAACTGATGGTCTGGGGAGGAAGGAATGAGCATAGTGATCAGAGCAGGGCCATAGGGTTTGGATGCAACAAAGGTGATGAGGTGGAGAGAATGGGTTGAGTGTGCCTGAGTGGTGGACGTATGAGACGAGAAAGGGCTGAAGAGCAGAGGCCATTATAGTAGTGATAGAAAAGACAGAGAAAGTTAACAGCATGTCAGTGGGTTAGAGGCCATTTTCTGTTTATGATTTAATGCTCTTTAGTTGAGTGATTTTTCTCTGGATGCAGCCCAGGGTATCTGTGTACTTAGCAGCAGCACAATCCTGGATGTGAAAGTAGTACCCAGTACTGCTGAACATTGAGTCCCTACTGCAGAATGGTTTTACATTTGCTCTTCTTGGAGATTGTGCATAGCTGGGTAAAGATGTTAATGATGGTTGAAAATGAGGACAGAGTACTGAGTAGAAGGCGTAAGTTTAGGGTGGTTAGTGGTAACACCAAGTAGATCATACATGTAGAAAAGGGATTGTGTGGAGTAAATAACAAGTGCTGAGATGCACCTGAGTTAACAGAATAGTGATGTGTGTCAACAATGAGATTATCTGACAAGAAGCTCTTGATTCAAATAATTAGTAATAGGGTAACTTTTTTTTTTTTTTTTACGCCCTTTCAAAGCCTAGGCAGGTTCATGGGCCTGGTTTCCCGGTTTCTATGGCGTATGTGTTCCCCCCCAGCCGGACGGGACGCCAGTCCATTGCAGCGTTACTCAAGAAACAGTGAGAGAAAGTTGGGGCGAAAGAGTACAACAGGGGTCGCCACCACCCCCTGCCAGAGCCTCGTGGAGCTTTAGGTGTTTTCACTCAATAAACACACACAACGCCCAGTCTGGGAATCGAAACTGCAATCCTCCGACCGCGAGTCCACTACCCTAACCACTGAGTAACTAATAGAGAGTAAAAAAAATAATAAATCTGAAATAAAGATTGTATGACATTGTTACTGAGCACCAGTCCTAAATGGATTCATTAAGGAGTCTCTATGTGGTTCACTTTATTAGAAATAGAAGTAACAGCCAAATCTTGCTCAGTTTAGACCCTGTTATCTTAAATAAGGAAAGGACACACTAGATAATGTAATCCTAGATACAAATGGAATTCATTTGATCATGGATTTTGCTGTCAGAGTTGTTGTTGTTGTTTGTACTCCATCGCTTACGACGTCGAGGGTTCCAGTTGATCTGATCAAGAGAACAGCCTGCTCGTGAAATTAACATGCAAGTGGCTGAGCACTCCACAGACACGTGTACCCTTAACGTAGTTCTCGGAGATATTCAGCGTGACACAGTGTGACAAGGCTGACCCTTTGAATTACAGGCACAACAGAAACGGGAAGTAAGAGTGAGAGAAAGTTGTGGTGGAAGAGTACAGCAGGGTTCGCCACCATCCCCTGCTATGACCACGAGTCCACTGCCCTAACCACTGGGCCATTGCTGTCAGAGCTAATATGGGGTTAAACAACAACAACCAGTTCTAAAAATTAGGTGTATATAGGCTGTCATCAGAGAGAAAGCTAATTACAAGCTTTTTTTTCTGCAAATAAAGTGAATTGTTTGCACAACCCATTAGAGTCAATCTCTGAGACATGTTTACTAATAAATAAATTGCTTAAAATGGAAAATAGAATCGAAGTCATTGAAATATCAAAGATACATGATGAAACTAAAGAGAAGAGATTAGTGATTAGGCTAATTACTCTATTGTTTATTAACCATGTCATCATCACCATCATCGTCATCATCATCACTATTTTACAACTGCTTTTTGTTTTTATTTTTTTTTTTGTATGCTTGTATGGATTTGGATGGCTCTTACACCATCTCATTATTACTACTGCTGTCCGAATCATCTAGAACACACAGCTACAGAGAAGGCTAGACAATTTTGTAGTTGTGTCTGGATTAAATTCATGATTTTTCTTTATCTTGCCACTGGTGCTTGATAGGTTGTTTACAGCTTGACTGAAAAGTCCTTTTCTCCTCTATCATCACCATTGTTTTAAGAATCTCTTTTTCATATTTGCAAAGGCCAGACAGAATTCATTGGGAAAGATTTTTTCCTGACTTGTTTTCAAGAAAGGAAAATATTTCCCTATGAGAGAACCTGTTTTGATGGAAAATTGGAAATGAATGATACCACTTGTATGATGGTGATGCTTGTTTACAACTATCAAATAATGCCAAAATGAGGGGGGGAAAAACACACACACACACAAAATATGATGGGCTCCTTTCAGTTTCTATCAGACAAATTCACTTACAGTGATTGGCAGCATAGAGCGACACTAAATTTCTGCAATGCTAAGTCTATAATGGTAGCTAGATCTGTTCTTGGTTGTGGCACTTCATTTAATATGTTTGTACCTATAGCTACTAGCCATTATCTGTAACTTACATTTTTTATTGGATTTTGCCAGGTTGATGTACCCTTGCCTTACAACATAAAGTGCTAATGAGGGATCTTCTATGTAGTCATTCTACTTACAAGAAATAGCAGCCAAATCTCTTTCAAATCATACACTCATCATCTTAAATAAAATTGAAAGGCATATTGGATGATTTAGTCTTAAATATCACTAAATAGCTTAAATGCTTTTGATCATAGGTCTGCTTGATCAAGATGTAGACAAAGCCTTTGCTGCAGGTCCCATGATCTTTCAAGTATTATAGCAGTGTTTTTATTCACTTATATCTTTTATTTTGTTTCAGTCATTGGACTGCAGTCACTTAGGGGCACCACCTTGACGGGTTTAGTTGGACAAATCAACCCCAGTATTTATATTTTCCACAT
>NC_142933.1:74624433-74659433 GCF_046866305.1 Octopus bimaculoides
TACTTTTTTCCTAAAATTTTCGTTATTTCTTGCAACCTCTTCAATAGTTGTAGACGCTATACACGCACACACACACACACATATTCAGATTCTCATGTAAACATGACTAGTTTGAACGCGCGAGCGCGTACCCAAACGTATATGTTTGTAAACAGCAGTGCTCTATAATATACACACATATATTCAGATTTGTAAGAATGTATGGCATCTTTACGATGCTTATGTTTGTTATATAGTCCCGAAATTCGTTTAGTCACATGCACAAGACTACATTGCCAGTATCTGCGTACGTGAGTGTGTGTGTGCGCGCGTGTATGAAAGAAAGAGAGAGAGAGAGATAGGAAGAGAACAGAGCAAGAGAATGGGCACTTATACGAATATATTTTTGTGTTCTTTGATATGACCAGTTACAATATCCAACGATCTACTAACTTTATTAATCGACGATTAAAATGCTACGAAGACCAACAGTTAATGTTAATGCAATCACGGTTTTAGGGCCCGATATATATATATATATATATATATATATATATATATATATATATATATATATATATATATATATATATATATATATATATATATATATATATATATATATAAGGCATTCAAAGAACCAGGGGATCACAGTAAGCTCCCAGCTTGGTACGTGGCTATCGAGAAAAATACGTCAACTAATGAAATAAACATCTATTCTCTCACATCACACTTCTTATCAATACACACACACAGACACACACATATATATTACTAAATATTGATAAAACGAATAAATATTGTAGGGTTTGCTTATATTTACTTTATATTGCTAATATTTTATAAAGTGTATAAGGCTTGTCTGCATGATTCGAACCTAGAGAACAGAGACATCAACAGCAAGTTGTAGCGTACATTTCCCTTTTGTTTCACCCTGTCCGTATGCTAATCTCTCTCTATCTCTCTCTCTCTTTCCCTCTGTCTGTCTTTGTCTCTCTCTTTCTCTTTCTATCTTGTTTCTGACTTAACATCTACTGCGTGTATATAAAAAGTATAAATCGACCTGAATTTTGTGGTAAAGAAAAAGTGTGTGTGTTTATATATATATATAACAGGAGCAACAATAGTGGTGTTGTAGGAGCGGTAATAACGTCTACACCACAGCAACAGAACAGTAGTAGCAGTAGTGTTGTTTTGAATCGTGTTGACCACAGTGAAATAGAACTGGAAAATCGTTCAATAAATAAATTGACGGGGATTATAGAATATAACGAAGAATATAAAAAATGTAAAATAATGTACAGACATAAAATGCGGTCAGGGCTAATAGACTGAAGATATAGATAGATGACTGCCTAAATTGAATGGATATAGAGAATATTAGGTAGACTGAGAGATATATAAACAAACAAATTGATCTAACTGTATATGTGCAAATTATCTGACAGGTATAGATAGGTAGATTGATAGATTTTGTTACATTTCTATAGAAGCAGATTTTCTGTAATGTAATACTCTTTCGCTGTAACATACACATATTCTAGATTTCTTTTTCTCTCTTCCAAGTTTTGTGTTGATATTCCCTCTTCAAAAGTTTTTTGAATTTTGCATATATGATGTCGAATATTGTAGAATAAGAGGTGGAGATTCAGGCAATTGAAAAATACTGCTCAGTTTCGATTCTCGTGAAATACAAGTTCATTATATTTATGGTACTAAATACATTTGAAAACGACACCTTACAATACTGCATTTCCTAGTTCGTACGAAATGTAGGCTAGTGTATATAGTCACACACGCACACACGTACATTTAAATTTGAGGAATACGTTCGTTTGCTATTTAGAGTTTTTGTCTGAAGGATCGCACGTAGCAAGAAACTGCATTCAATACCTTTCTCGCGTTTTTATACACAGCTCAGGCATATATGTATATATGTAAGCATGCGTGCATGTATTTATGCATGCATTTATGTATATATGTATTTATGTATGTATGCATGTATGTGTTTGCATGCATGAGTGTGTGAATGTATGTAAGCGTGTAAACATGAATGTAAGTATCCCTAACAGCTAACTCAAAGTATGAGAATTTAAGTGGAATAATTTAGTTGTTGATGTTTAACCTCACGTCATCTTCATCAGTCATGCCTGTAATCAAAGTCATTCCAGCCGTGACTATTCCCCCTTTTTTTATTGCCATTGTATCTCTAAGACTATCTTACCCTTTGCGTTCCTCTTTTATTCTTTTTAACGATAGAGGGAGTTTCGTCTGCTACATAGAGAATCTCGAGTGGCTACGTAGGGATTTCCCTATTTGGCTCAACTGGGAATTTACACTGCATCGCAAAGTCAGCTTTATAGGAGTTTGTGATTGCACTTCAGTGAAGGTATTTTTGGAGGAATACGTAATTCTGGCTTCTCAAACTGTACTAAGCGTACTCCCAGGAGATATGCGTCCTCCCAGGGGTATTCATAAGAAATTTTAGGGGTATCCAAGGCCTGTAAAAACATTGAAATTTCCAAGTATTCGCAACTAATTAAACGCAAGCCGTTTGTTTGTCTACAAAAATGGGTGTACTTTTTGCTCTTCCCACACACACTTGGTTGTGAACAATGGTTTTCAGTAATGTTTGTAACTGAAAACAAATTTCGAGCAAAACTGACTGTCAATCGCGAATGATGCGTGTGTGTGTGTGTGTGCGTGCCTCTGTGTGTGTGTGTGTGTGTGTGCCTCTCTGAAACTGCCGAGAATTGAGTTACATTTTAAAGAGAGCCAAACTGATCCACCTTGTTTAAAAGGTGACATGACATTGAATGAAGGTAATTTCGTACACAAGCACACGGCCAGAAACTTATGCAGAAGGGGGTGGGAGGTACAGTACTTTACAGGTTACTATCGACCCTGGAAGAAAAGTTAATTTGACGACGACCGGATTAAAAATTTTTTTATTTTTAATCAAATTAATAACAAATAATACTTGTTTATTGTATGTTCTATGGTATCTAACTGTGGAGGCGCAATGGCCCAGTGGCTAGGGCAGCGGACTCGCGGTCATAGGATCGCGGTTTCGATTCCCAGACCAGGCGTTGTGAGTGTTTATTGAGCGAAAACACTTAAAGCTCCAGCAGTAAAATTATTAACACTGTTACGTCTATTAAGATATAGGTTTGCTTCTACCGCATTTCTAGCAAATATATAAATGGTAATGATGATACTTAAACTTTCAAAATCTTTCTTTAATTTTGTGTAAAACCACTTAGGATCAAAACAGAATTTTTAAATGAGTCTAAAAGACCTTGAAGCCGCGGTACCAGGCCGAAGCTGTGTGACGAACATTTTAACGCTCAATTAAATAGACTTAAATTTCAAATTTAAAAGTAAATTTAACAGCTTTGCATGTAATTAACCCTTGCGCTTTACCTGTTATACACAAGATATATTTCCCAAGCGTCCATGCATCATATATTGGCTTCAGATTTTGACACTATGCCAGCAACTTCGGGGAAGGGATTAAGTCAATTACATCGACCCTAGTGTTCAACTAGTTCTTATTTCACTGATCCCCAAAAGATGAAAGGCAAAGTTGACTCCGGCGGAATTTGTACTCAGAACGTAAGGACAGAGGAAATGCCGCTAAGCATTTTGCCCAGCGCGCTAACGATTCTGCCAGCTCGTCGCCTTCCATGCATCATAAATTGATACACATTTCCAATTTTTTTCAACCGTCAAAGAAACTTTGGACTTATGAAATGAAAGCTTTATCAGAACGCATCAGACAAGGATTATCTAACAGTCTGAAAACAGGCATGGACTTTTAAGACAAACTTTTGAAAATGTTTTGAAGGGTTAAATAGTTCTTCCACAGTGTAGTTGCTTTTCTTTCCTTTTTTCAGTTATCTTTTTGTTTTGTTTTTGTTCTTTCTTTTTTTTTGCCTGACGAAATCGTCCTCAAGAGAGCTCCTCTCGAGGAAATTGGTATCTGGATAAAAAATAAAACAGTTCACTAACGATATGACAGCTGGAGGGAAAGAGGGTTGCATTACTACTCGACCAGTACTCATTTATTGCTGAAAACACTGGTCCTAAATAAAGGGCTAGGCAACGAAAACCCTTCTGTATAAAAGGATGGTAGCGCTACGGACGGAACGTCTGTTATTATAGGCTTGTTCAAATAAGACTGAACTGAAGCTAAACAACGACAAACGGAAATAATTGAGATATAATGTTCTGTCCTTCCACTACCTTTATGTTTTTTAAACCTCACACTGAATCTGATGATAGTGGAGGCGCAATGGCCCAGTGGTTAGGGCAGCGGACTCGCTGTTATAGGATCGCGGTTTCGATTCCCAGACCGGGCGTTGTGAGTGTTTATTGAGCGAAAGCACCTAAAGCTCCACGAGGCTCCGGCAGGGGTTGGTGGCGAACCCTGCTGTACTCTTTCACCGCAACATTCTCTCATTCTTTCTTCCTGTTTCTGTTGTACCTGTATTTCAAAAGGCCCAGCCTTGTCACACTCTGTGTCACGCTGATTCTCCCCGAGAACTTCGTTAAGGGTACACGTGTCCGTGGAGTGCTCAGCCACTTGCCCGTTAATTTCACGAGCAGGCTGTTCCGTTGATTGGATCAACTGGAACCCTCGACGTCGTAAGCGACGGAGTGCCAACAACAACGAATCTGATGAATGCCTTTCAGGGTGTCTATTTCATCTGTTTCAGCACATATCTCCATTTTATTACCGATGGCGAAGCCTCTATGTGGTCGCTCGATCAGCTAGAAATAGTAGCCCAATCTTTAGTTCACATGAAAACAAAAATGGAAACATTAGATAATATAGACCAGTCGTTGGCAACATGCGGCTCGCAGGAGTCTCTGAATGACATACCTAACGAAAACCTATCTTCATTTTGTATTTTTTCTTGAGTAGTGTGGCCCGCTTGATGATAAGCCACGTATGAGAATACGGCCCACTTCTCGAAAAAGGCGGTTTATGCCTCATATAGACCGAGGAAACTTCTACTCTGAAATGGTCATAGCTAAAAATTTTATTATTCTGAGTATTTTTAATCAGAGTAGAGATGGTACTAAACAATAGCAGAAGACACGTGGCTTAGTGATTAGAGTGTCGAGCTCGCAAACATGGGGTAGTGAGTTCGATTCTTAGACCAGGCTGTGTGTTGTGTTCTTGAGCAATACACTTTATTTCACGTTGCTCTAATTCACTCAGTTGTAGAATGAGTGGCGACATCACTGGTGCCAAGCTGTATCGGCTTTTGCCTTTCCCTTGGATAACATTGGCGGCGTGAAGAGAGGAGAGGCTGGTATGCATGGGCGACTGCTGGTCTTCCATAAAAATAACCTTGCCCGGACTTGTGCCTCGGAGGGGAACTTTCCAGGTGCAATCCCATGGTCATACATGACCGAAAGGGGTTTTTACCCTTCTAATACATTATGAAGATGTGCTTTCCTGTTATGAAACACCCAGTTGGTTGAAGTTTTAACTGAAATAATGAGCGCTTATTTTCCTAATCTTCAAGAAGTTTCCAAACAGCCGAGCTTAACTCCAGTTTCATGGTCTAAAGCATGATGACGGATTCATATCTTCCCCGTTATGATGCTAGCTTATCGCGATCCCAAATTATCTGGTCCCCATTTCCAATAGTTAGGTCAGTGTTTCTCAACCATGTTTTTACCTATGGGCTCCTTTGATTTCTATTTTACTCTTAGCCACTTGATGTTTAAAAAATCCTATCATATTTTTATAATTAAAATATTATTAAGAATTGTATAAAAATAATTATCAAAATATTTTGTGTGTTGTAGAAGTTATAACCAATTTATTTTCTTTTATTTGTTTCAGTCACTGGACAGCAGCCATGCTGGGGCGCCACCTTGAAGAATTTTAGTCGAATGAATTGACCCCAATACTTTCTTTTAAGCCTGGTATATTTTCTATCGGTAATTAAGCGATGGCGGGAGACAAACGGAGACACAAAGGCACAACAAATATACATATACATATATACGACGGGCTTCTTTCAGTTTCCGTCTACCAAATCTATTCACAAGTCTTTGGTCAGCCCGAGGCTATAGTAGAAGACACTTACCTATGGGACCGTGCACTGGGACTGAACCCGGAACCAGGTGGTTGGAAAGCAAGCTTCTTACCACATGCCACGCCTGTTGCAGATAAAATTTAACAAAATCTTTTACGGACACCTAAGGGCTACATGAACCCCGGTTGAGGTCCACCGAGCTAGGTGAACTGAGGCCCTTTCCTTTCTAAGAAACAAAGAAACGCCTGCAACAAATTTGAAGTAGCACGTAACCCTGTATAATATTCGCTCTGTCATCCGTTAATACGTCTACAGGAGTAATCATGAGTGTTATTAGTTGTTTCTAGTACGGATTTAGTAAATGCTGTTAGTATTTTTGATACTTCAGTTTTAGTAGTTCTTTAGATGGATAATAGTGGAGGTGCAATGGCCCAGTGGCCATTGGATCATGGTCATAGGATCGCAGTTTCGATTCCCAGACCGGGCGTTGTGAGTGTTTATTGAGCGAAAATACCTAAAGCTCCACGAGGCTCCGGCGGGGGATGGTGGCGAACCCTGCTGTACTCTTTCACCACAACTTTGAATATATTAAACCACGGCTTACCCTCAAATTACCAACTACTGTTAACCATACAGCAAGGCCTATATATGGTTAGGTAATGCACCAGTAGTGCCTACAGATACATATATCCCTTAGACGGTTGCATAACCTCTAACTCATAATTTATACATACATACATGCATACATACATATAGATATGTTTCGTACTTTTTTGTTGTACACGTTTCTGCCCACATATGCATATATATATATATATATATATATATATATATATATATATATATATATATATATATATACGTATAGATGTAAGTATGTATATATGTATGTGTATATGCGTACATATACGTATGTATATATACGTATGTATATATATATTATTTATATTATTATATGATAGAACGCCACGCATCCTCTTCTAAGTGAGTCTTATCTTAATAATTTTGGTGCGCACTCTATACGATCTTTTTACTCTTTCGTTTTCCTCTCTTTTTCTCTCTCTTATTCTTTTTCCTCCTCTTCTCCTACTATTCTATTCTATTACTCTGTCACTCTCTCTCCCTCACTCCTCCTCCTTTGCTCACGTGGCTCCTACGTGACCATAGGCTGTCTTTATTTCTTTCTCTCCGTTGTAGCTGGAACAAGGAAGATGTGTTCTTGTTTGTCTCTTGTCCTAGCTTTATTTACGCGTTCGCCACCATAACCTCATTTAAGCTTAGCAGTCCTTCCTGTTTGTTTTCACTGTCCTATTTGTGTTACCTATTTTGACCCTCCGCAAAAATCCCAAATTTTATTTAATTTGCTTTGCGGGAACAACTGTTTTATCGAAAGCGTATATTGTTGTTAGATGTTCGAAATACGGGACTAGAAAAACAGTCAACAACTGATGAAGGGTCGTTCTTTATGTTGTTTGTTTTCCATTTGTGTCTTTCGTTGTTCGAAAGAACAGTTCATGTTCCATGTACTCGTGCTTCGTACTTTTTTGTTGTACACGTTTCATGACGTCCTGTGCCCACATATTAATATATATATACGTATAGATTTAAGTATGAACACATATGTATGTATGTTCCGGGCTCAGTCCCACGGCGTGGCATCCTTGGCAAGTGTCTTCTACTATACCCTTAAGCCGACTAAAATCTTGAGTGAATTTGATGGAAACTGAAAGAAGCCTGTTCTGTGTGTGTGTGTGTGTGTGTGTTTGTCCCCCCACCCCACCCCATCGCTTGACGACCAATGTTGGTGTGTTGACGTAACGTAGCTGTTCAGCAAAATAGACTGATAGAATATGTACAAGGCTTACAAAGAATAAGTCCTGGGATCGATTTCTTCGACTAAAAATTTTTCCGCCAGTACTGGATTTAAATCAAGTGGGTGTTTCATTATAAGATCTCCAATTCACAAATTTTATTAAACTGAAAATTTAGCCGATTTTATTTACCCATCCCGTGTTTCACCTTTTTTTCATAGCACAGCATGCAAGGTAAAGAAAGTTAATTTCGGCCTGTATATGTGTGTACACGATCTTGTAGCAGTATAAGTGGATCTTGCATGCATGAAGTGGATTCTATCCACTATATATATATATATATATATAAACAGACAGAGAGATAACTTTTGGAACTGCTGATAAGAAATATATTCTCCATACAACTTGGTGTAGTCAACATTCATTGCCATACTTAGAAGTCTTCGTGTGCTTTTACATTTCTTATCAATACAGAACAATCTCGTATTGCACATTTGCATCTGGGTATGTACCTAACAACCTAAAGGTTTATACCTCATAGTCAGTAAGTCTTTAATGTTGTTTGCCGCCCACCTGTACTCTTAGCGAAGTAATTTAGCTCTTACTAGCTCAGTCTACTTTCTTGTAAATAGATATCTGTAGCTTCATCTTATCCCTTTTAATACGGAGGTCACTGTATACCTGATGTGTTTCGCTAGCTTACTGAGGTCATAAGTTATCGGGAATATATCTTGGCAGACTCCTGCTAAATACAATATATGAATATAATTTTTTCAGTCTTCTAACGTCTCAATGGAATTTACCACCAATACGTAATATATGATCGCGAAGACATATCTTTCAAAATGTGACGTTTGTTCCAAGAGAGGCTACTCTTCCTACTAATGCTGTCATTAACCAGCCTACGTGCTTACAGCTCACGCATAACTCATTGCTGGTACGTATACTATTTCACTTGTAGATTCTTATTTAGATGAATTTTTCCGCCAGTACTGGATTTAAATCAAGTGGGTGTTTCATTATAAGATCTCCAATTCACAAATTTTATTAAACTGAAAATTTAGCCGATTTTATTTACCCATCCCGTGTTTCACCTTTTTTTCATAGCACAGCTAATCCCGACGAGGCTCTACGCATTTATCTATCGTAAGAACAAATGAAAACATAACTTTAGTATTCGCATACATATTCTTCATTTCATTAAAGGAGAAATATGCAAACCATTTCTATAATGGATGGTCATACTTATTTCTGCGGGAGCATTTCCTCTCGGTCTAAAAATAGTAAAGTAATTCCTTCTTGAATAACAATTATCGCATTAAATCTCTTTCCGTTGAAAAAATAAATAGATAAATAAAAACATATTTTTGGACTGTACAATTGTTTATATTATCACATTTATTTTTGTAAATCTCACCAAATATCCATGAATGGCGTTCACTCCTGGATTGGGTAATTTTTTTTTTTTTATTGAACATTTGAATAAATTTGATATCGTTTAGCGTAAAAGAAATTAGGGGAAGCTGCTTTAATATGGTATTTTGGATCTAATGGTATTTTTGATCTAAATTAATTCTCTGTTTAAAGCTATACGTCATTTTATTCTCAATATGCATGCACATCAGGTTAGTTGTCAACGACAAAATATGTTAATCCCAGGAGCTTTAAGGATCTTTAAACATTACTTTATCAATAGTTTTTATTATATATTAATAACTGTAATCAGATTTTTAAATACTAATAAATCTATGACTTTACCGCAGTGTAATTAATCTGCTTCTATGGATCAAATATTTGAAAATGATCAAGGAAAGAATAATCTAATTGGCCATTCTTTTTTTGATCGTCTTCAAACTACCAGTTATTCCCAAAAGTGAATTATAAAGAGAATTTTGAAATTAACGAAAATATATGTTAAATTTATGATATATTCATAGAATTTTATATCAGTAAGTTATACTTAAAACTGATGAGAGCAAGCGGTGTTTCTTAACAGAAATGAGCATTATGCTTTCATCAACTGTAGGGTCTTTGGAGTTGCTTGTTGCCCACATTCATGGCAGATAAACCCTGTTAATTTTTCTCCGTGCTTTCCCTAAATTTGGTCTAAGTTCTTAGAGGAAAAGAGAAAACGATTTTTTTTGTCAAGACATAAAAACTTTGGTTATTAGACGCGTCGACATGTACGTGGGTGTGCGGGCGCGCATGTATATGTATGGACTGGTGCGCTTACGCGAATACTATGGACATTTTTACTCCCTTACCTTTACTCCCTCCTCTCACTTAGCGGTCATTCTAATAGCTCTTTTGTCTTAATGACGGTCAACCACACAGTAATTTCCCTTTGTTTAACGGTCATTTTCATAGCAATTTTCAATGGCCAGATAACTGAAGAGATGGCGGCGTGGGTTTCCACTCTGGCATCCGAAACTCGGAGTTTTATCATGGCTACCGAATAATTGTCACATATTTTTACAGATATATATATATATATATATATATATATATATATGACTAAAATTATACAATAGCTATACAGAAAGCATATACCAAAAACAGAGGCAGCTGAAATAACAACGAACAGAGTGTATTGGTTTGACGCTCAGGATAATTAGAAGTCTTTAACGTTTTGAGCCTATGCTCTTCTACGAAAAGAAAGGAGGAGGAAAAAAACTTCTCTGAATTAATGATGCTACACGTTGAATTGACCGGAAGGAAGGAAGTGGCTGGTGGCGTGGTGTGTTTGCGTAAGCATGTGTGTATAAAGTGTGCGTATACTGGTGACGTCATAAAACGTCCCACAGGCAGCCTTTAACTTTCCTATCCAAAAGCGTTTTTCAATCTAATATTTACAAGTCATTAATAGCTTTGTCTGTTTCGAGATCCACTATTCCAAAAAAAGAACTTTATATGTGTGTGTCTAAAAATGCATTGAGTAGCTGAAAAACAGCGAAAACCGGTCCCGGTCAGTAAAGTATCATTTTTCTTCTACTGCAGAACCACTTTTGGCTACAACATGTACTAAAATTTATTTAGTAAAACTTTATATATTCGGAAACTTTATTTCATCCAAAAACCTTTCATTAAGCAGTAATATTCTCTCTCTCTCCCTCTCTCTTTCTCTCTTTTCTTTTAGGATTGTGCGTGTAAAATCACCTTGTGAAAACATACACTAATACTTATACAGTAAAACTGCTGCATGGAAACATTTGTTATGTGGAAAACATTTTTGTATTTTTTACTGTCGTATTTATAGACATATAATAAAAAAATTTACCTTCGATATTAAAAAGTAAAACTTATTTTATTCAAACAGACAGCAGACACACACACATACATGTATGTATGTATGTATGTATGTATGTATGTATGTATGTATGTATGTGTGTATGTATGTATGTGTGTATGTATGTATATGTGTGCGTGTGTGTGCGTGTGTGCGTGTGTGTGTGCGTGTGTGTGTGTGTGTGCGTGTGTGTGCGTGTGTGCGCGCGTGTGTATATACATATAAATTATATTATAAATATATTGTATGTATGTCTATACAAACATGCATATATACATATATATGTGTGTATATGAATATATATAGATATGTATGTATATATATAGAGAGACAGATATATATATATATATATATATATATATATATATATATATATATATATATATATATATATATATATATATAACGTGAGAGAGTTAGGGGTTGGGGGTTCAACCCACTAAGGGATAGTATCTATCCAGTATACTGCTGGGAGGGTACCCAATTATTGCTACACTAGTGCTATACTAGGTGCAATCAATGGGAGAGGGTAAAAGTGGAGGTTTTACCCAAAATTTGTGTAACAATATATTTATATACATACATACATACAAATTATTATCTTTTTTCTTTTCCTTTTTGAGTCATTTGAAGTGTTTAGTCGAATATATGTCGACCCTAGCACTAATTTGTATGTCTGGTGCTTATTCTATCGGTGTCTTTTGCCGAGCCGCTTCTTATCGAAAATAAACAAACACAAACATAAATATAAACACACACGCTCGCATTACATTCATGTATACTACATATATACATCTCTCTCTCTCTCTCTCTCTCTCTCTCTCTCTCTCTCTCTCTCTCTCTCTCTCTCTCTCTCTCTCTCTCTCTCTCTCTCTCTCTCTCTCTCTCTCTCTCTCTCTCTCTCTCTCTCTCTCTCCCTTACACACACACACACACATATACATATATACCAAATTCGCTCGCAAGACATTGGTCGACCAGGGGCTATAGTACCGTGCAGCGGATCCGAACCTGAAACCATGTGGTTGCAAAGCAAGCTTTTTAATCACGTAGCAAATCGTGCAATGATATCGTTTACGATACTTTCATCTAAAAGAAAAAGAAAAAAAAACGGAAAAAGACAAATCAGAAAATTCGGTGTATGCATACAGGATACCAACTAACCGGCTTTAATAATCATCAAAAATACTATTTGTGTGAAGCCCCTGGTCCTTTCATAACTAGGATTCTTAGTCCACCTAAATTCTTCTTAACTTCCATGAAAATTAATATTTTTTCGTGAAATTTTCTACAAATATACCTTGATGTATGTACATTTCGAGCATGTAGGAATTTTGAAGGAAACAACTGCAAGTTATTTTTGAGAAGTGTTCCCCACTCGGTGGTGTTTCGGAGCAAGTCGTCCATAATTGTTTCATTTTTCTCTATTATGCGCGTATGTGCATCCGTAGATTTGTAATGAAGTAATACGCTGCTTCTGTTCTCTTCTACTTCTCTACTAGAAACGTTTATTTTGGAATTTACTTCTATTGAGAAAAAAAAATCGTGTGCATGTTATTTTTAACGTAAGTTTTCTTATGACGGCTTCTCTTTTCTGCTTATTACTTCAATAGAAATCTACGGATGCACATACGCACATAATAGAGAAAAATGAAACAATTATGGACGACTTGCTCCGAAACACCACCGAGTTGGGAACGCTTCTCAAAAATAACCTGCAGTTGTTTCCTTCAAAATTCCTACATGCTCGAAATGTACATACATCAAGGTATATTTGTAGAAAATTTCACGAAAAAATATTAATTTTCATGGAAGTTAAGAAGAATTTAAATGGACTCTGTTGAAATTTCTGAAAATTGTCCCCCACCCCCATTCCAAAACACTTTCACCGGAAATTTGTATATTCGGGATCTACATAATAAATAATATATGCATAGAAAATTTCATTAAAAAATATTCATTTTTCTGAAAGTTATGACCTCCCAAAGTCTGGTGGGTAAAACCCTGTAGTTATGCCCATGTTATTTGTTTTTGAAGTACGGAAGTAAAATTTGGCCTTTCAATTTTGATTATTAAGGAGGCGTATCTAAATACTGCCGGCCATTTTGCTCTACAATCTAACAATTATACCAATTCACCACCGTTTGTAGTACGTGCCTAGTTAACCCTTTGAACAGAGAAAGCGAATATATCCGTTCAAAGTTTTATCATCGTTAAGTGCAGGAAGGGATTTAGCAAATAGCTTTGAAAAAAAAACTTTCCTTATCCTGCGAGGAGCGGAGAAACTCCCAGTGACACTTTTTGCAGATAACGATATTTTAGATTTTCTTAATTTCTTCACATATTTCATCAAACTTCTCTTTACAGAGCGAGAATCAAATACTTTTAGTGGTGAATTATGAACCGTACTTACATGTGATATTGAAACTGTATTGCAGAAGCAGAAAATATCAATTGTTTTATGGTGGATAATTAACATCATTACGAGAATGACCCCGAAGTTTAATTACGAAGTCAAAGGGAATGAACTTATGAAATATAGGGATTTAAAAGACCAAATATTGTCCTCGTAGGAAGAACTACGAGGAAATATTTTCAGGGTCATACGACCTGCTAAACATTGCATTCAAATTTCTCCTAAATTACACCACCACCTCTGTCTTAAAAAAAAATGAAAGAAGGAACAATTGGAGCTTAAATATACTAAGGATATATGGTTATTGTTGACCCATCTTTGATTATAAGGTCTGCATGAACTTGGGTTAAAACAACGACAATAAATGTATGTACAAATCAAAGAGGGGTGCTCTACATGGCCAAGTCTCCTAAATATCAGACCTTTCCGTTTTAAAAAGCAGAAACACGAGTCTTGTGGAAAAAATAAAAAAGGAAGATAGGATGGTCACAATTAGATTGCGCAATTAAGTCTGCCTGACCAGGGCTATCCTTGAGCAAAGTACGAACAACTACAAGGCTAGTTATGTATCAAGTGTGAATGTAGAAGCAGTAGAACTAGCGAAGCTCTTGTTTAAGCGAAGAAATATTTACGCAGAAAAGAGGAGAAAATCGGATTTTCAAAGAACACAAATCATTGATCTGTTCTTAAAAATGAAAATCAACAGATTTTTTTTTCACTCCTATGATTATGCTCACCACTTTATCTCATTGCTTTATAATATACTTAATGTAGTATTTTATGAAATTTTGCTGGGAGACAAATATTACTATTAAAATGCACCACCACCACTACTACTACTACTACTACTACTACTACTACTACTACCTCATTTTGCATCAATGTTCTATCAGCAATTTTTGTGAAACCAGAATGACTGTGTAGCGAGTACGATTGCACCATGGTGTCTGAATTAATTTGTTCTCTGTGATATAATGTAGCTAAAAGAAAACTCAATGACAGTAAGAACAGAATATATTTATATATGATTTTCATGCTGTAGATTTGAAGTAACTGTGTTTGTCAAGTTTAGTTCAAATAATTTAAGTCAAATATGTTTGTTTCATATTTTAGCTAATCACACATTCAGCGGTCTAGGCGAGTCCTACAATGTGTGCCCTCTTTTTGCAGTCTTACATCATACGTCCCTTTTAATGATTTTTGTTTAATATAAATTCCTCCAGCCATCTCACTCTTTACATTATCTGAAAGATACTTCTGAAAAATCATAATTAACACAGGCGCAGGCGTGGTAAGAAGCTTGCTTCCCAACCACGTGGTTCTGGGTTCAGTCCCACTACGTGGCATCTTGGGCAAGTGTTGTCTACGATTGCCTTGGGCAGACCGAAGTCTTATGAGTGGATTTGATAGACGAAAACTGAAAGAAACCCGCCATGTATATATATATATATATATATATATATATATATATATATATATATATATATACATATATATATATATATATATACATATATATATATATATATATACATATATATATATATATATATATATATATATATACATATATATATATACATATACACACACACATATGCGTGCGTGTGTGTGTGTGTGTGTGTTGTAGTTTATCCCCCACTGCCACTTGACAACCAGTGTTGGTACGTTTACCTCCCTGTAACCTTAACGGTTCGGCAAAGGAGACTGATAGAATAAGTACCAGGCTTTAAAAAATTAGTAAGTGCTGGGGTCGATTCAGTCAACTAAAAATTCTTCAAAGTGGTGTCGAAGCATGGCCGCAATCTAATGACTGAAACAAGTAAAAGAAAAAAGATGGAGGATAAACAACAGCACAATAAATGTGTGGCGTTACTACTATGCATATCACCAACTAAATCTGTTTTCTGGCAAAAATTTTTAATGGTTTTCGCGAGAAGTGGGTCGCACTTCTGAAAAAATTCAAGGGAAATCAGAAGGAGCCATTCAGCAAGAACCACAGGTTGATATAATCGACTTACTCGCTCCCGCGAAATTTCTGGCCTTGTGCCAACATTTGAAAACATTATTATTATTATCATAAACGGTGTTTATTACATTTCTCCATTGTTCTAGTATTGGTTATATTTAAAACAACTGAAGAGCTGTAGTTGTTGAACCCCAGTTCAGCTATGGTTGAGGAAATCTAGGCTCATAAGTGCTCCAGCTCTAACCATCTCGATTTTTTTTTCGTTTTGGCATATATTGTATGTCATAGTTGAATGTGTTCCTATTATAGGCAGAAGGCTCAGATCTGTGGGAAATTTGATTGCTATTTGTAGCACGTTGAAGGACGTTGACTCAAAAGAAATAATAGTAACAATAATTCTTTCTAATCTAGCCACAAGGCCCGAAATTTTAAGTGAAAGGAATAGTCGATTACATCGACCCCAGTGCTCAACTGGTACGTACTTATTCTATTGACTCCCGAAAGGAGAAAGGCCAAGTCAACCTCGGTGGCATTTGAATTCAAAACGTAAAGCCAGAAGAAATGCCCCTGACCAATTTGCTCGAAACGGTAAAGTTGTGGAAATGTTTCACCATCACATACGAAAACCAGTTCTAGCTACATAACAACTCTACTGTTCACCTGCAGTGACAGCAACAAATTATCTCTCTTTCTCGTCTCATCATCCATACACAACTTTGTATATAAGCTGATATAGCCAAGAATTACTCTCTACTTTGATAAAGGGCTCTGCCTAACACACAAGATTTCTCCTTCTCTTTCTTCTCCTTGTGGTGTACTTTTTTTTTTTTTTTTTCCAAATTACATTTCGTTTCTCTTTAGCCGTTGCCTTTTATTTTTATTTCTCTTTATAACAGGAATGTTCTGAAATGCATTTTAGGCTCAAAGCAATTTTTTTAAACAAGTTATAAGTCACAGAAGGAGAAGAGAGAAAGGTGTTCGTATAAACTTCAGAGGCCCTCCGTGATGTTGGCATTGTTGCAGTCGATGTTCTGTAGATTGATGGCATCGCTCATAAAACTTGGACTGGAGAATATTCGAGATTATTCTAGGAAGGAAGGAAAAGATGAAATGATTAGTGCTGGGAAATAGGACAGTCGGAATGGTGAGGAGAGGAAAGACAAATGTATTGTGTGTACATATTACTGGTGTAAGGGGAGAATTCATGCAGCTATTTTAAAGTACCAATAGCTGTTATAGCTATAAAAAATATAGAAGAGAAGCAACACGTTTGTTAGTTGATAGATATAATAATATTGGGTCGTGAATTCTTGCCAAACTGGCGAAAAGACTACTTTCGAGTGTCATCAAGGACGTTTGTTAGTTGCATGTGCGCTACCTGTCATACATCAGTTGTTTTATTTATGTGTGTGTGTGTGTGTGTGTGTGTGTGTGTGTGTGTGTGTGTGTAGACAGGTGGATGGATGGATGGATAGATAGATAGATAAATTCTGTGTACGAACTCCGACGGTGATAGCATCTAAGGTCGTTCAACTTTTTCACTCTATCAATAGACCGATTGAGTAAACAACGATGAACGCACCTATAATTGACGTCAGAGACAGCTGTAAGTCAAAGATGCACAAAAAATGTATATAAAACTCCTTATTTATGCCTTTGTGTGTGTGTGTGTGTGTGTGTGTGTGTGTGTGTGTGTGTGTGTGTGTGTGTGTGTGTGTGTGTGTGTGTGTGTGTGTGATTACCTTGATAGACCATCAAATTATATTGCTAAGTATTTCTAGAGACTTTTTGTAACTGTCTGGCTAATTTCAGTATTTCGGTATTTGTATAAAAATACATCCGTATTTCTATTAGCCTTTAAGATTGTTTCTTTCGTCACTATCTTTCTTTCTTTCTTTCTTTCTTTCTTTATTTCTTGTTAAACAGCTAGGTTACAAACCAACACCAGTCGTCAAGCGATGGAAGAGACAAGCTCAAAGACACACACACACACACACACACGCACAACATACATACACATTTACACACACACATATACGACGTGCTTCTACACAATTTCCATCTACCAAATTCACACACTAAGTATATCCGATTTCCTCCGCTAAATAGAAATAACGGCAACCCGTCGGAGAAATGAGCTCAGCGAGGTCGAGTGGCTGCTGCAGTGGGTGTCGCTGGCCATTCTCCGCGCTAACGCTATCGCGGTCACTACCGCAGGATACGGCTGAGCACAGCATTTGTTCTGGAGTATGTGGCTCATCCTCCCACCCCCTTTTCATTCCTTTCTTTTATTTTTCATCTCTCTCTATTTTTTTTTTCTTGTTTCTTTGTATTTTCAATGAATTATTTCTGGAATAAATGAGTGTCTTTAAAAAAGAAAAAAAAAATTAAATTCATTGCTTAAAAAGAAAAACTGGTATTAGTCGGTCCGAAACTATAATAAAAGACACTTAATGTGTCGTACAGTGGGACTGAATCCGAAGCCATGTGGTTGTAACGCGAGGTTCTTAACCACACGGCCATACCTGCATCTACACTCACCTATTTTTGTAATTTAGCAATCACTTCTTTTTACATAAAATTTTGATTTTGTTCATATTTTTAGTAGTAAACAAGCTAAGCCAAGAGCAATGCAGCGATTCTTTCTGCATACTACAACGATATTAAAACCCACTATTGCCTAAATAACTCAAAAACGAAGAATGAGAAAAGAGAAATACTATCTTAGTCAAAACACGTTTTCTTGGACATAGAAAAAGAGGAAAGAAAACTCCTCCTAATATGTGTTTTCAAATCACGTTAACCGAGTGATATCGTAAAACTGAAACAGAAATATATTTTCATCAACAGATAACGTAAAATGACGACACACTAGAAGCCGTATGACGCCTTCAAGGCCTTTAACGTATCAAGTAGAAGATAGTGCAGTCGAAGGATAAGCGTTAACATAACCTGCAAGTGTCAACTTGTAGAGTTTCACTGCAGTTTTGTTGTGTGTTACGTCTGTTTAGCTTGATATTCAACTAAGGAATGACAATACGTGAAAATTAAATTCCTTTTCATACTCCTGTATAGGTTTTTTTTTTACTCCAATGTAGCATGTTTGACATGAATATAGTGTGCAAACATGCACTGTTTGCACGTGCACATGTATACACATGTACATATATGCACACAGATATTTATGCGTATAAAATTACATCCACCGATTCGTGTTTGTGTGTGTATGCACACACACACACACACACACACACACACACACATTCAGTGATGGATTGGATCTGTAGTCTTCAAATTAGCTTTCTCCTTTCTGGTCTTGAGAAGCCTAATTTCTCACGATTGGTATTTAGGCAGTGTGTTACATATCCCAGTGCCCCAATAATTACAGGTATAAACCTGAACTTGTAATCTGGATAGAGTAACTGCAGATTCCTCAATAGTTCAGCATAAGTGTTCTCTTTTTCACTGATCTTCAGTTTTATTTTAACATATGTATGTATGTATGTATGTATGTATGTATGTATGTATGTGTGTATGTATGTATGTATTTCTACATACATATACATATATACAAATTCAAAACCCAATACAACTGCATCTGTGTTTCGAAATTTTTATAGAAACGTTGAAAGCTTTGCGTATACGTAAATAAAAGCTTTACATTGCATCCTTTCTTCTTCGGACGGTCTCCTCAATCTCTGCATTAAGACAGTTACAGAGAGAGAGAGAGAGAGAGAGAGAGAGAGAGAGAGAGAGAGAGAGAGAGAGAGAGAGAGAGAGATTGCCTCACATCGTGGAATATAGCCACTTAAAGCACATATAGGAACTCTAATATTTACTCCTACTTTATTTCTTGAGGTGTGAAAATTAGCATTATAAGACTACGACCCGGTCACTGACACAGTTCCGACCTGTTTTTTTAATTTTTTATACGTTCTGCGTTGAAAGTACGGATTCATAGGTTTGTTGTATTCATGTTCGTTGACTTTGACCTCCGATCATCGGTCATTGATCTGCCATCATTAGTCATTCCCAGATTCCATTTCTATTGCTTTATTATTATCATTTTTATTTTTATTGTTTACAACATTCTATATATCATTGTATTTTTGTAACAAGTTTAACATAAAATTTCACCCTACATTGCAGGAACCGCAATTTCTATAGATTCATATCACACAAGAGAAATGTTCCCAGCGATCGCGGTAGGTTTTAATTCAAAGCTAACCTTCGAGAAAAGAAAACATAAGAGGTGAAAAAATGACAGCGGTATATACGATCTTATAAACAATTCAAAAACAAAAAACAAAAAGAAAGGAAGAAAATATATATACCTAATGATGACCGATCGGTGACCGATACCAAGAGGTCAAAATCAATCAACAAGAATATAGCACACCCATATGTCCGCATATTCAATACAAAAGTAGATATAACCATTTTTTGGTGTATTTTTAAGTGGCTTTTCCTTAAGTTTTAACACGCTGTCTCAGATCAACTCATTTGCTAGACAATTTAAACAAAAGCGTGTGTGTATATATGTGTGTGTGTGTAGTGAAGGTGCGTGGCATAGTGGTTATGGCGTTGGACCTATGATAGTAAAATTGTGGTTTCGATTCCCAGAGCGATGTGGGATCTCTTCAGTTTGGCTTACAGGTTATTTTAAATTATTATTTTTTCTTAACTAAGCAGTTTGAAACTTCGTATACTGGTGTAATTTCTCACGCTCAACACGGTTTATTTTCAACATTTTTGACAAAATTTCGTATTTTAGAAGTTATTTCTTGTTAAAGTTGTATTTGGGTAATTTTAACCAATCAACGACATGTATTTAGCTGAAGAAACCTACTGACAGGCTAAGGAGTTCTATCCTTTAAGTGTGTGTGTGCATGTGTGCGTGTGTGTGTATGTGTGTGTGTGTGTCTGTGCCCGCGCGCTCTTTGCCTTTATATTCCTTTCGGGCTCGATAAAATAAGTACGTACAAGTTGAATATTGTGGTCGATGTAATCGACTTACCCACATCTCTTGAATGTGGTATCCTTGTGCTAAAGTTTGACATCTATCTATCTTTTAATATATAGATAGATAACGTTTCTGTCGGCTATCTATCAATCTTTATATATATAAATAGCCGACAGAATCGTTACGGCATTGGACAAAATGCTTAGCAGCATTTCTTTCGACTTTATGTCATCCTTTCAGGGTCGACCTTGAACGGATAAAAATCAAGGTTGACCTCGGTCGAATTTGAAATCAGAATGTAAAGAACCGGAAGATGTTCCGCAAGTCATTCCTTCCGAACGATCTAATGATTCTGCCAACTCGTTGCCCTTGGTATATAACAAATATTTGTTGATGAAAAGAAGTAATGCTAATGATGGAGTTAAATTTATCATTCAAAGCAGTGGTTCTCAACCGGGATCCATATCATCCCCGGGGATTCATATATGATTTGGGGGGGGGGGGGGGTCCACGGAAGCAAATCGTAAATTGGGGATTAATTAAGACTCCATGAAAAAGATTTGCTTTAGCTGTTTGTATTGCAAGAAATTGCAGTATTTCTTTCTCAAACGTCCTACATAGTTCAACCTCCACAAGCTAATGTGTGAAAAGCAAATTAGGAATCTTGAAAGTATCTATAAAACTAATTTTTGTACTTTTTTGTACTATAAATGGTTATGTGGGTTCACCAGAGTAAAATAGTAATCAAAGGAGTCCATAACTAAAAAACAAAAAACAAAAAAAAAAACGGTTCAGAACCACTGATTTAAAGGATGTGAGTGGGGGAATATGAATTCAAGCTTTCGTCAAATTGTTCCAACAGGCCACGAAACATGGGAAACTTGAACTCACGTCAATCCCATTATTTGAGTATTTGCGCGTGTCTGTACGTGTTTGTGAGCGTACATGCGCGAGTTCATGATTTTGTTAACTGTAACTTCGAAATATTTTCGATAATAACTTACTAAAATTAACACGGCTTACAAGACAGTAATAAATACTATACTCTACACATGCGCTAAGTCTTTCCAAATAGTTGAGAAGTAAATTAGCAACCATTGGACATGTATGTGTACATGAAAAAGTATATATATTTTCATTTATGTCTTTTTTTACCTAATATACGAGTGCCTGCTTTTATTAGATTTATGAAAACTTAATGGGACAACTCCCTCTCTCTTTCTCTCTCTCTCCCCCTCTCTCTTTCTCTCTCTCTCCCCCTCTCTCTTTCTCTCTCTTTCTCTCTCCCTCTCTCTTTCTCTCTCTCTTTCTTTCCCCCCTCTCTCTCTGCTTATATATATATATATATATATATATATATATATATATATATATATATATATATATATATATATATATATGATAATACTAACATTAGGCATAAGAATCCAAATTTACAAGTAAAAACTCAATTAAATTCAATTTATTAAAAATTAAAATTAAATTAAGTTTCACAGTATTATATATATATATATATATATATATATATATATATATATATATATATATATATAGTTTTAGGGAAAAGAACCAAGGTTCATGAACTCATCGATGAAAATCCACTGTCACATATAGAAAAATTAATAAGTAAAAGCACAATAAATAAGTATACTATAATACAAAGTAAATATCATAAGATAATGATAATAAAATGACTACACGTGTTTCGTAACCAATTTTCAAATAGAAAGAATATTTAAATCGATTAAAACTATCGAAAATCAATTCTGTTCAAAAATATAGCTAATCTTCAGGTCAAAATACAACAATAATAATAATAAAAGAATGTATATATCAACCAACAATAAATAAACACACACACACACACACACACACACACACACACACACACACACACACACACACACACACATATATATATATATATATATATATATATATATATATATATAATTGTTTCAAAAGCACATCGTATGTATACTACATAACATTACAATGTATTCAACTAAGAAGGCATCATGTACCTGAAGAGGAAACAGAACGGACATTTGTAATTTACATTATATACATCCGATGTGCTTTTGAAACCATTGTAGTACTCAATGACCTCTTCCATGTTAGTCTTTTGCAGATTTGATTATCAGATAATTAACCTTTGTGTGCTTCGAAATGGAATTGTATAGTACCTGTTATCTTATCGGAATTTTCTGTTTAATCTCTATACGGGACGAACTGTATTTGATGTATTGTTTGGTGAATGTATTGATCAATTATCGAGTCCAGTTCTATATTTAAGAGATGAGGGAATATGTACATTATTTACATTATTTACAATTGACGGATATTTGTCCTCATCTTGTTTGTTGTTAACACAACGTTTCGGCTGATATACCCTCCAGCCTTCATTAACATGGGTTCTCATTCCTAAGGTATTTTCGATGTTGTTGTTGTTGTTGTTGTTGTTGTTCTTCTTCTTCTTCTTCTTCTTCTTCTTCTTCTTCTTCTTCTTCTTCTTCTTCTTCTTCTTCTTCTTCTTCTTATTATTATTATTATTATTATTATTATTATTATTATTATTATTATTATTATTATTATTATTATTATTATTATTCAGTAGTTTTATTTTTATAACGTGCTTTCCTTTCACTACCGAGCGCAGCTCTGTGTGCCTTGGGTATGTGCTGTGGTTTGCTGTGATGCTCTTATGGTTACTGTATTGAAAGTGTTTTGCGTAGGATGTGTGCAGTGCCCAGTAGTGCAATTTTCTGTATGTTATATATATTTGTAAGTCCTAGTGGTCGCTGCCTGGAATCGAACTCGGAATCTTGGGGCTAGTAGCCCGCGCTATTAACCACTACACCACGGGCATAGTAGCACGAGCTCTTAACCCACGGGCATATGGCGTAGTGGTTAAGAGCGCAGGCTACTAACCCTAAGATTCCGAGTTCGATTCCAGGCAGTGACCTGAATAATAATAATAATAATAATAATAATAATAATAATAATAATAATAATAATAATAATAACAACAACAACAACATCGAAAAATACCTTAGGAATGAGAACCCAGGTTCGAAATTTCCCCAAGACACCCGATGAAGGCTGGAGGATATATCAGCCGAAATGTTGTAAATAATGTAAATAATTATCGAGTCATTTGTGTTCTCTATAAAGCCCGTGTTTATGTTAGAGACTAACAAACTGCGTCTTACCAGAGTTACTCGACTGATCTTTTTACATCATCATCATCATCATTGTCGTCGTCGTCGTCATTGTTGTTGTTGTTGTTGTTGTTGTTGTTATTGTCATTATTATCATTATTAAGGCAGTGAACGGGCAGAAACGTCAGCACGCCGGGTGAAATACTTAGCGGTATTTCGTCTGCCACTTCGTTCTGATTCAAATTCCGCCGACGTCGACTTCGGATTTCATCCTTTCGGGGTCGATAAAATAAGTACCAGTTGAACACTGGTGTCGATGTAATCGACTCTTTCCCTCCACAGAATTGCCGGCCTTGTGGCAAAATTTGAAACTATTATTATTATTATTATTATTATCATTATTATTATTATTATTATTATTATTATTATTATTATTGGGACTCTGCTCTTGGATTTCAAAGAGGAAGGACGTGTTTTCGTGAGCTGTAAGTTTTTGTTGAAATTTTTACAGATAAAATTGTGGTATCTGAAAATCTTTTCAACGGTTCTGTGGCCAGGCTGACTGGGTTCTTGCTAAGCTGATTGGTTCGGCGGGACTTTTCTCCTTTTGGAACGAATTTTCAATTTAAATTCTCCATTTTTTTCATTTTTCAATTTTAAAATTTGCAGAATGTCCTTGGAGAAGAACGTCAGTTCTTCCTTTCTTTTAACTCCATCTGCTGTCGGAAGACAGCCAAAAAAGTTTGAAAATTGTCTCCGCCCACTCCGTGCCTTAAAAGGCAACGAGAGGGACAACTAAAGTTTTGCTAGCACGTGCAACGCAGAGCAACAGAAGGAAAAAGAAGAAAATAAACGCGAGGAAGCAGAGGAAAAGAGCAAGGAAATTCAGCTGTAAATCAACAACAACAACCCAATGCATTAAACAGTCGAGGTTATGCTTCAATGGCAAAACCTAGATGTGAATTCATTAATGTTTCTGTAGAATCTCTCAAAGACTACCGAAACATGTTTTAAAAAAAAGCGAAAGATGTGTTTCGATAAACACACCTCCAGATATAGACAATACAGACAAACGTACCATAGTGTACAAAACTATATCTTTAAAAAATAGATGTTTAGAAACTGCCACAAAGCAAGCAGTTGAAAAGTGCTTGCAACCCATTCTGAAAGATATATCTGTCGAGGGGTAAGAAATATGGCACAATAGAAGTCAGATTTGCTACAAAGACGTAGCAAAACAGCACTCAGCAGCCCAGCGGGAAAAGAGTGAACTTGTCCAAGTTCCAACATACTTGGGACGGCGCATCGTCAAGATAAAAATACTGGAGATACCATCAGAAATGAACGCTTGCTGGATTGTCGCAGCCGTCCTCCTCGACTTGGAAGATAAAATCAGAATCATCCAAGTCAACAAACAAGGAAAAAACAACTGGACTGGTCAAGAATTGCAAATAATGGTCCAAATAAACGAAGACGTTTTGGAACAAATTCCTGACTAACTCAGCCTTCCAGATGTCACTATGCTGAACGTCACAGTTGATGGCAGAAGGCCAATATGTTATCAATGCGGACAGAATAACCACTTGAAAGCCTTCTGCCCACAGCTAAAACAGAAGGAGGGTACTTTTACACGATACTTTATATAACCCTACTTTATCCTTCATGTTTTTTAATGTCCAATCTTATTTTCGTCGGCTCTTGTAGCTAATAAAGAAAGTATTATTATTATTATTATTATTATTATTATTATTATTATTATTATTATTATTATTATTATTATTATTATTATTATTATTAAGGCAGCGAACGGGCAGAATCGTTAGCACGCCGGGCGAAATGCTTGGCGGTATTTCGCCTTCCGCTTCGTTCTGAGTTCAAATTCCGCCGGGGTTGACTTTGCCTTTCTTCCTATCGAGGTCAACAAAATAGGTACCAGTGGAACACTGGAGTCGATATAATCGACTTAATCCGTTTGTCTGTCCTTGTTTGTCCCCTCTGTGTGTAACCCCTTGTGGGCAGCAAAGAAATAAGAATCGTTAGCACGCCGGACGAAATGCTTAGCGGTATTTTGTCTGTCTTCGTGTTCTGAGTTCAAATTCCTCTGAGGTTGACTTTGCCTATCATCCTTTCGGGGTTGATAAATTAAGTACCAGTAGGGTCGATGTAATCAACTAATCCCCTCCCCAACAATTTCAGACTTTGTGCCTATAGTAGAAAGGACTATTATTGTCATTATCATCATCATCATCATCATCATCATCATCATCCTCATCGTTCTTATCATCATCAAGGCGGCGAGCTGGCAGAATACATTGAACGCCGGACAAAATCATTAGCAGTTTTGGGAGGAAGCCTTGAAGGTAAAAATGATTAAATAAATAAAAATTTGGAAATTGGCCGTCACCATTATAATCCACGCTTCCTTTATTTTGAAACAGAAACTGAAACATAATTTAAAAACGATGGTGAAATTTTTGGAAATTTTGTCTTTAACCCATCGTTCTAACAAAATCGTTAGCATGCCGGACAAAATGCTTAGTAGCATTTCGTTCATCTTTAAATTGTGAGTTCAAACTCCGCCGAGATCGACTTTGCCTTTCATCCTTTCGTAGGCGATAAAATAAGTACCACTTAAGCACTGGGGTCGATGCAATCGACTTACCTTCCCCACCCCGAAATTGCTGGTCTTCAGAAAGGATTATGGATGCAATGTATGCATACGCGTAAGTATATGTGTACATACAAACATTGAAATTACACGAATTTGCATAATTACTTTTACCAACTCTATATTTATTGTATAAATACTAATTATATCCAATTCAAAATCTTTTATCTTTTATTTGTTTCAATTATTAGACTGCGGTCATGCTGGGGCACCACCTCGAAGAGTTTTTAGTCGAATCAATCGACCCCAGTACCTTTTTTAAAGCCTGACACATATTCGATCATTACCTTTTGCCAAACCACTAAATTACGGCGACGTAAATAAACCAACATCTGTTGTCAAGCAGTGGGGGGGAGGGGTAAACACAGGCACCAATACACACACACACACACACGACGGGCTTCTTTCAGTTTCCGTCAACCAAATCTGCGAAGAAGGCTTTAATCGCCCCAAGGCTATAGCAGAAGACAGTTGCTCAAGGTTCCATGCAGTGGGACCGAACCCGGAGCGATGTAGTAAGGAAGCAAATTTCTTACACCCAGCCACGCCTGCACTTATGTACATCATTTATAAACCGAAGCTTAGTTTAAGTTGGTTTTACAAGTGTAATTATTTGTTCTACGCTGTTGAGAGCTCTCTCTTGTAGCTTTTTGTTTTGTGGGTGGAAGCAGTAATATTTAAAACGTTTAAAACTCCTGTGATGAATTTACGTAATTAGGTTGTCAGATAAATTCGTTCGTTCCGTCACCGCCACTACTACCGCCACCACCACCATCACCACCACTACCATCATTTTCCCCTTTCCAATGTTATCTGAATTCATACGAAAAATATTTGCATCAGTGTTTTATGGGTTTTCTTATGGTTCCATTCTTCCTTTACAACTTCGGCTTATCGTCTTTCAAATCTGAATAAATTTTACCTCTTTTCAAACATGGAGTGTCTAAAATAAAACGAACGAATTTCTCTGACAATCCTAGTAGTTGAAACACAGACAAACATAGCTATGGTTGTTTATATAAGAAAAAATAAACTGTTTATTACAAAGTATGTATGTATTCATTTACTACATCCCACTGCCGTCGACCCTGTAATCCAACATCATGTCGTTGATCTCTTCGAGTTATTTCCTCTTAGCTCTTTTTCGCTGTGTGTGTGTGTGAACATGTATATATTTATGCATAAACATACATGCATATATCCATGTATTCACACACACGCGCGTGTGCGCTTTCTTTTTCAGATTTAAAATATTTAGATTTAAAATATAAGTAGCATGTTTTCAGAAAATCTTTCTTCATATATAGTTAATGCAGTTAATTTTTTTTCTAGAAACAAACACAACCATATATATATATATGTGTGTTGTTTATAGTTTCAGTTTAGAGCTGCGGCCATGCTGATGCACCGCCGTGTATATATATATATATATATATATATATATATATACATATATATGTATGTGTGTGTATGTATATATATATATATATATGTGCACATACACACCCACACATATATATGTACATACAAATACGCACGCACGCACAGACACAAACACAAACGCACATATATATGCATACACACACACACACACATGCTCACACACGCGCTGGCGCGCGCATGCATGCATACATGTGAATATGCGGAGTGTTAGAGAACGATAAAGAAAACAAGAAAGTGGGTGCTGCTTACAAGATTTAGTTCACGCTAAAGAATTCTGACGCTGTATTCGACATTTCGGCGGGCTTTTCAAAAAATTTTCCGCGCATGTTAAAATTTTGGCGCCGAATTAGATATAACAGTTGCACTTACTGTATCAAATTTTCTACTTAATTATATTTAGAACCATTGCTCATGATTACTAACATTTCATTTTTTTTTTAAATAGGAATATGATTTTCAAAAATATCACATATATTATTACATGCAGTGAAAATATTATTTAAATACACTAAAACCACAAATAACAATTTTTTTACTCATCTTAACCAAAAATGTATTGAATCGAGTCAACTTGTAATAAAATCTCTTATTATCTTTTTAAAATTCTAAATACGTAGTTTTATAATAATATTCATCAATATTTTAATTGATTCACTGTTCTTTGCACAACCTTCTTTTTCTGTCGCTACTTTTTCTGAACGGAGAATCCGTTTATTTTTTACTTGCTTCATTCACTGGGCTGCGACCAAACTAGGTCACTGCTTTGAAGGAGTTTAGTTGAACAAATGTACCCAGTAATTACTTTTGTAAGACTGGTACTAATACTATCGGTTGCCTATGCTGAATCGCCAAGTTACTGGGACGTACACAAAGCTCCAACGGTTGTCAAGCGGTGGTGGAGGACAAACAGGGTCAAAGACACACACGCACACACACACAACGGGTTTCTTTCAGTTTCCATCTACCAAATCCACTCATACGACTTTGGTTGGTCTGGGTAGAAAACATTTATTCAAGGTACCACGCAGTGAGACTGAACCCAGAATCATGCAGTTGAAAAGCAAACTTCTTACTATACAGCCACTCCCACGTCTGTAAATCTTGCAAATAGTTCTTCTATGTCTAATGTGAAGGAAGAAATACATTAAACTAAATTTTTAGATGAAAATGCCGACGCTATATTTTACTCAATTTTACTCTCACACACGCACGCACACACACACACACACACACACACACACACACACACACAGACACACACACACACACACACACACACACACACAAGTTATCAGTTTTCTGAACTCTGCATGCACAAATTCGTTTAATCTATTGGTTTCAGATATTGAACTGCGGCTTCTAGGGTTTAATTGATAATATCGATTCCAGTACTTCTTTCAATCGGTACTCGTTTTATCATTCTCCATCTGTCGACCTGCTTTGTTATAGGATTTAAAAGTACTCAATATAAAGAGAGGTATTAGACTGGTGTAAATATAGAAATGCGTTGATACACACACAACACACACACATACATAGTTCTTGCGTTACCTAGTTGAACACTTTGATTTTCTCTGGCTTCAGTTCCCATTTCTATTTATTTATTTATGTATTTATTTATTATTTTGTGTTAGTAATGTAGTGTACTGTTGTGTGGGTAGAATAAGGCATAAATCTATGTGCTTATGTGCAATAGATGAGGAGCGTTATTGGTGGCAGGATGAATGTGTACGGAGACAGGATTGTGAATGTGTACAGAGACGGGGTGAGAGCGTAGGTGGGGAGATGTTAAGAGGGAATATAGTGGTATTAGAGGAAATCAACGTGGTTATTAATCCCTGACCGGTCGTCAATTTTAAGGCGAAAAGTTGTCGCTCACGACACAGACGAATAACATGATGTATGGCAATGTTGCAGATGGTGAGATGCACTGAAGGGGGTGACTAATCCTGCTCAAAGTGGATCCGTATATTTGAAGTTGTTTATTTCTTCAAGTTCTCGACCGCTGAATAACATGTTGGTTGTTGTATTCTAGCTGTGGCTATTAATTAGAATCTTTTTTTTTTCTGATCTGACTCCCGTTCCCTATGCTCTTGGCGATCTTTCCAGTTTTGTAGTGAGTTCCTGGGGTCCTGCTTCGCTGCCTTGCATAAGGTCGATATTGTCAGCAAAATGCGGGTTGCAAAGAAGTGACCTCTTCCGATGGAAATGTAAGTGTAGAAGCCACACGTAGTGTCTCCTGCATAATGCTCCTTTGGAAGATGTTGAAGGTGTTGAAAAGTACTGGCGATGGATTCAGTCTCCCATCGATATATATATATATATATATATATATATGTATATATATATATATATATATATATATATATATATATATATATATATACACACACATATATATATATATATATATATATATATATATATATATATATATATATATATGTATGTATGTATGTATATATATATATATATATATATATATATATATATATATATATATATATGTATATGTATATATATATATATATATATATGTGTGTGTGTGTGTGTGTGTGTGTGTGTGTGTGTGCGTGTGTGTGTGCGTGTGTGTGTGTGTGTGTGTGTATGTATGTATGTATGTATGTATGTATGTACGTATGTGAAATCCAATGTGTGTGTTTATCCATTTGTGGGTTACCGTTTTGAAGAGAAAACAGTATGTGTGGAGTTTCCAGCATGTCTGGGTGTGAGAACCCTCAAAATAGAAGAATTTCAATTTCATTGTTTGCTATAGCAACACATTAAAGAAACTTCTCGCTTTGTTGGAAGAGAGACAATAAGAAAATAATTCGGAATGTCCTGTATCTAGAGATCGAAATTATTTCTGAGTGTTTATTGAGAAGCTGGAAGTCGAAAAACAGGATTTTGAATTATTTCAATGTACAATGTTGGCAGTGATCATGTTTTGTGAGTAAGATGTGTTAGAGTTTTTTTAGGGGTTACATGTATGCGGATAAAGAAGTAAAAACAAATGTGTTGAGTTCCGAAATGAATTTTGTATGCTGTTTACATTGGTATTTATGTTTTTGTGTCGTACGTCGTTAATACGAAGAGATATGCTGGTTTTAAGTATGCGCCGTATATTATATATTTTGTTTAGTTGTTTCTTTGTAACATGCAGGTGCTTGAATTGGTGCAGTTGTTGTTCAAAGTGTTTTGGTGATTGTGTTCTTTTAATCTAAAAAATTACATTGTAAGTACCTGTAATTTGGCAGATATGTCTGGTGAGGGAATAGGCTAATGTTGCCTTGCTTTGGCGTAATATTCTGTAATATTTACGGTGCGGTGGGAAGTGTTTGTGTAATAATTTAAAGAGATGTCTGGTTATGAGGTTTTGCTTGTTATAAAGTGGATTATACGAATTTATATGTCTTTCTTATATTTGGCAGGGTGAAATTGTATGCTTGCAACGTGTTTAACTTGTTCAATGCATCCATCGTTTTGCACGGCTTTGTGGCCATACTCAAAATTTTATTTGGAAGCTTCTGCATTAGAAAGGATGGTAGATTTCGCGATATATTCCTTACAAAATTTTTAATAATGCTCTTAAGGTGCTCAGAATATTTCTTAGTATAGTTAATTTTTTCTGGAAACTCTTCGTTGGGAGAGTATAGTGATTTCTTGATATTGAGTGTAGCATCTATGAAGTTGATTATTTTAATGGTGCCTCAGCTATTACAGAAAAGCTCAATTTCTTAAAGAATTTTTGCACTTTTACTGACTCGGTGTTTTGTGAATCAAATTAACTAAGAACCAATAAGCCATGCAATCCTGTGAATACAAAGACATTCTCGCACACATCTTCTATGATATAAAGGCCTACTACGTCCTTTGCTTTCTTTTGCTTACGCCGAAAATGTCGAAATTTCCCTCTTTAATCTGAAGTGCAGTGTTATGAAATAGAAAGCTTTCCTAAACTCAAATAATGTATCAACTTTCATTTTGTTGGTGTGAATGATAGTAGTAAAATGCTTAGGGTTGTCGGTGACTAATATTCCCTAACATCAATAGTCTTTAGTTGATAACTACTCTTATGCTTTTTCCCATTTTCCTCTCAGCAATGCTCGATGGCAAACTATTACTTATGTCCAAGCCTCATACCGCACAGATCTGACGACGAGCTGTTCAGCCCTGACAGAAACCGTGCTAAAACAAAGACGACTGCATCGGTAACTGAACATCCCTGCGTATGTGAAGTGCCATAGAGATAGTATAACTTGAACAGAACTACAAGTAATTACCGACGCAGCACGAGAGTATTGATCTTACTCTCAACAGTAAGCATACACACATGTACATACACAGATACATATGCATGCACACATGCATATACATACATACATACATACATACATACATGCATATTTGAAGGGTCAACTGTGAAACTAGTAGCTACTATCAAATTATGGACTCAAAACATAGATCGTGAAGTTATAAATGTTTATTTCTTAATTTTATTGATTCGTGATGAATTGTGTTGTTTCGCTTAGTTGATGCCAAACGAAAATGAAGTTAAAGTGAGTAATGGAATATATAATGAACAATTATAGAACCATCTAGAAATCTTTAACGGTTGGTCCTTATTAGACCAGGAGACTTTTCTGTTGCTAAATTTTCAAAATAAAATTTATAATTTTTTTTTTTTAAATGGCATGTTTTAAATGGTTGTGTGTAGGCGCACATATAGCTGTGTGGGTAAGAAACTCGCTTTGTAACTGCTTGGGCAAGTGTCTTCGACTGTAGCTCAGGGCTGACCAATACCTTGTAAATGAATTTGGTTGTGGGAAGCTGCGTGGGAGCCCGTCGTATCTATCTATCTATTTATCTATCTATCTATCTGCCTACCTATCTATCTATCTATCTATCTATCTATCTATCTATCTATCTATCTATCTATCTATCTATCTGCATTTGTGTGCGTGTGTGTTTGTCCCCGCTTCTATCGCTTGACAACCAGTGTTAATTTGTTTACACTCCGTACCTTAGTGGTTCGGTGAAAAAGACCGTTAGAATACGTACCAGGACCTTTTAAAAAAGTACTAGGATCGACTTGTTCGACTAAAAACCTTTCTAGGCGGTATTCCTGCATGGCTGAAGATCTATGACTGAAACACGTAAAAATCAAATGTTAAATATACATTAAGTAGGGGTTTGTGGAGAAAATGAAAGCGTGATGATAGAGGTGCTTTGAGAGAGATATATCGTTAAAAAGAGGAAGAGAAATAGAGTAAGAGATCTAAGAGTCGAGTGGTATAAATGAAAATACAATGTTAATTGTATGTATGTTCTTTTTCTATGTATGTAACAAAGAAGATAGGAAGAGGAGGCAGTCAGAACTTAAAAAGAGAGGGGAGGACGTGAGTAAAATAGAGAGAAGTAATAGTCCAACTACTTGGTGTAATAGTCCAAACGCCTTCAACAGAAGAACGAATAATTGTGGGTGAGATATGCTAGATCTAAAATATTGGCGAGTATTAATCGATAAAGCAGCAGAAAGCGGCGAGCTGGCAGACACGTTAGCATGCCGGGTATTATGCTTAGCGGTATTTCGTCCGTCTTTGCGTTCTGAGTTCAAATTCCAGTGAGGTTGACTTTTCCTTTCGGAGTTCGATAAGATATGTACCAGTTGAGCACTGGGATCGATGTAATTGACTTACCCTTCCCCCGAAGTTTCAGGCCTTGTTCCTATAACAGAAATGATTATTAATTTTAGCTATTGTTTTATTTATTTTTGTCGTGTTCATACGCTTTTATATATATAATTGTAAATAATGAAATTTAGTTGTATTTTATCTTTTTACTTCTATGTTATAGGCACAGGCATGACTCATAGGAACAACCATAGCCATGTGGTCAAGAAGCTCACGTTGGAACCACGTGGTTTCCGATTCATTCTTACTGCGCGGTGCACCTTGGGCAACTGTCTTCTACAGCCCCGCACCGACCAATGCTTTATGAATAAATGTAGCTGACGTCAACTGTAGAAGTTCGTCACGCGCGCGCGTGTATGTTTATGTGTGTGTGTATGTGCGTCTTTGTGCTTATGTTCTTCACCCACCCGCAACCGGTGTTGTTAGTTTTGTTTACCTCCCCGTAACTTAAAGGTTCGGTAGAAGAGACCGATAGAATAAGCACCTGAATATTAAAAAAATAAGCAGTAGAGTCGATCTGCTCGACTATCCCTTCAAGGCGGTTCCCCAGCATCGTCGCGGTCCAAAATCTGAAACAAGTAAAAAAATATGTATAGATACATATAGGCGCAGGAGTGGCGCAAAAAGAGACCGATTGAATACGTACTAGGCTTACATAGTATAAGTCCTGGGGTCGAATTTCTCGACTAAAGGCGGTGCTCCAGCATGGCCGCAGTCAAATGATTGAAACAAGTAAAAGAGTAAAAGAGAGATAGAGATAGATAACACAACCCAACAGGTATTTTGTTGGCAGGGCATTTACCTGTGAAATTTAGTACGAGTGTTTATTACGATTCATAGATTATTTTATTTAGAGTCGGGGAAAAATACTGGGTGACCAAAGAATGGCAGCAGCGAACATTAATTCCAGAGTTTTTTGGTGGGGTTCAAGAACCTTTAGTTCAACTGTAAAAAAAAAAATCATCGTACCTCTATGCAATATTAAACTTGGCATAACAAAGCAGTTGTTAAAGCAATGGATAAAGATGGACCATGCTTTCACTATATTTGCAGCACATTTCTCAGTCTGAGCAGCGTAAAGATAAAAGCTGGAGTATTTGATGAGCCAGAAAATTGATGAAAAAAAATGGGAACTTTGTAAATTCAATAAATTGCATAGAATTAATCTGTAACAGTAAATGACTTTTTAAGCAACAAGAAAGCAGCCAACAAAGCCGAAATAGTCGACAACAAGACGGAGAGCTTTCATAAGTTGGAAGCAAATATGAGCAGAAAGCTGCTCTATCTCCAGAGTCACCTTGACAAAGTCCCTGAAAATCTTGATGACACAAGTGACGAGCAAGGAGAATGTATGCATGCATGAATGCATGCACGTATGTATGTATGCATGAATATATACATTAAAGTTTTTGCAAAAAATACTTGATACTGTGACATTATTTGAAGAAAGATTTTCTTGAAATAAAAATTATCAATATATAAAAAGTCTTTGAAAACACGACACAAACCTTTTCAAAGGAAGTTTTCGTACTATGAGTGTAAGGGCGTTTGTTGT
>NC_142933.1:74664433-74684433 GCF_046866305.1 Octopus bimaculoides
GGGCAAGTGTCTTCTACTATAGCCTCGGGCCGACCAAAGCCTGTGAATGGATTTGGAAGACGGAAACTGAAAGAAGCCGGTCGTATATATGTATATATATATATATATATATATATATATATATATATATATATATATATATATATATATATATATATATATGTATGTATGTATTTGTGTGTCTGTGTTCGTCCCCCCTAGCATTGCTTGACAACCGATGCTGGTGTGTTTATGTCCCCGTCACTTAGCGGTTCAGCAAAAGAGATCGATAGAATAAGTACTAGGCTTACAAAGAATAAGTCCCGGGGTTGATTTGCTCGACTAAAGGCGGTGCTCCAGCATGGCCGCAGTCAAATGACTGAAACAAGTAAAAGAGAGTAAAAGAGACCATTTTATTGACTATTGCAGTTTGCAGGGTGTTTTTCCATTATATATGTATTATAAGGCAGAATCGTCAGCACGCCGGACAAAATGCATAGCGGGATTTCTTCCGGCTCTTTTACGTTTTGTGTTCAGATTCCGCCGAGGTCGACTTTCATCCTTTCGGGTGTCAATAAAATAAGTACCAGTATGAGTACAGGGGTTCGATCTAATCGACTTACACCCACTTCTCCAAACTTTCAGGTTTTCTACCTGTATCAGAAAGAATTATATATATATATATATATATACATATATATATATATATATATATATATATATATATATATATATATATATATATATATATATATATATATATATATATATATATCTTCGAAACGTCTACTTAGAATAGAGGCAGCTGACGAAGGATTAATTCCAAGTGGCTATCTGCTTTCCTATGTGTTCGTTCCGTGGTCTGTAGTTCATTGTTCTAACGTCCTGTACCCTGATATGCATCTATATACACATGTAGATGTAAGTATGTACATATATGTGTGTATACATGCATATATGTTCTTTGTATTATGTATATATATATATATATATATATATATATATATATATATATATATATATATATATATACACACACACGGAAGTGAAGGCACATGCCTCAGTGGTTAGAACGTCGTGAGGTTGCGAGTTCGAATCCCGGACCGGATTGCGTGTTGTGTTCTTGAGCAAGACTCTTTATTTCATGTTGCTCCAGTTCACTCAGCTGTAGAAATGAGTTGCGACGTCACAGGTGCCAAGCTGTATCGGCCTTTGCCTTTCCCTTGGATAACACTGGTGGCGTGGAGAGGGGAGATCGGTATGCATGGACGACTGCTGGTCTTCCATAAACAACCTTGCCTGGACTTGTGCCTGGGAGGGTAACTTTCTAGGTGCAATCTCATGGTCAGTCAGGACCGGAGGGGATATCAGCATATACGGTATTCTTCTATTCTTTTATTTTATTTGTTTCAATCATTTGATTGCGGCCATACTGGAGCATCGCCTCTAGTCGAACAAATCAACACCAAGACTTATTTTTTGTAAGCCTAGTACTTATTCTATCGGTCGCTTTCGCCGAACCACTAGATTACGGGGACGTATGCACACCAGCATATATATATATATATATTTCGTATATATCACAGGCGTGGCTGTGTGGTAGGAAGCTCGCTCCCCAACCACATGGTTCTGGGTTCAGTCTCACTGCGTGCCACCTTGGGCAAGTGTCTTCTATAGCCTCGAACCGACCAAAGCCTTGTGAGTGGATTTGGTAGACGGAAACTGAAAGAAGCCTGTCGTGTGTGTGTGTGTATGTATGTATGTATGTTTGTGTGTCTGTGTTTGTCCCCCACCATCGCTTGTCAACCGAAGTTGGTGTGTTTACGTCCCCATAACTTAGCTGTTCGGAAAAAGAGATCGATAGAATAAGTAACTTGGCTTACAAATAATAAGTCCTGGGGTCGATTTGCTCGACTAAAGGCGGTGCTCCAGCATGACCGCAGTTAAATGACTGGAACAAATGAAAGTATATATATGTGTGTGTGTGTGTGTATACTCTCCCCAGCCACAATATATATCCATCTATCTGCCTATCTGTCTATCTATATCTATCTATCTTATTTCTTTCTTGCCCACAAGGGGCTAAACATAGAGGGGACAAACAAGGACAGACAAAGGGATTAAGTTGATTACATCGACCCCAGTGCGTAACTGGTACTTATTTAATCGACCCCGAAAGGATGAAAAGCTAAGTCGACCTCGGTAGAATTTGAACTCAGACCGCAGCAGCCAACGAAATACCACTAAGCATTTTGTCCGGCGTGTTAACAATTCTGCCAGCACACCGCCTTTCTTTCTTTCTTTCTATCTATCTATCTATCTATCTATCTATCTATCTATCTGTCTATCTCTCTCTCTCTCTCTCACTCTCTCTCTCTCTCTCTCTCTATATATATATATATATATATATATATATATATATATACTTACATGCATTATACATGTAATAATTAAATCATATTATGCGCTTTATTGTATTTTTTTATGCACGTGATCCCGGTCCGTGGTGCAGAGAATGTTGAGAAGCGCTGGTCTTAAGCATGATTTTTAGTCGAATAAACAGCAAGTCTTTGTTTACATGACTCCATAAAATAAAGTTGAAGTAATCATTAATGAGTTTTATTTTCTTTTATTATTCATTAATAAGCATTTTTAGCAAATGTGCTGATTGACAATTATAAAAATAAATGCATCGAGCTTCTAAAACATTTTGTTATATACATTAATTCTATCATATACAGAAACCAAATTATTAATATTTTACATTCAAAATTACACTAAGACTTCTATAGTGGACACTATACGTCCGTCCATGAGTGAGAATGATCTTTTTTCTACCTAGGACATTGGAGAGGAAATCTAATCAGGAAAAGCGCTCGAAAGTTTCTTTCGAGCACCCTGTTCACTTCAGTCAGTGATTCATCTTAATATATGCGAACGCTTTCTCTGTGATCCAAGGAAATTCCCAGCTGCGTGAATATGTATACCTTGTAACCCCCCTTCCCCTAACACAGCTTGCATCTATCTTGTTGCTGCTGTGTGGGATTGCTCTTTTACTTACACGCACTCCGGTGCGTGTGTGAATATTTTCATGGATACATATTTGTTCTCCCCCCCTCTCTCTCTCTATCTATCTATCTATCTATCTCTTCTCTCTCTCCCCCCTCACTCTCTTCCTCTCTCTCTCTTTCTCTTTTTCTCCATTTCATCTCTGTCACACTGTCTCTCTGTCTCTCTCTGTCTGTTTATCTCTGTCTCTGTCTCTGTCTCGCTCTCTGTCTATCTATCTATCTATCTATCTATCTATCTCTTCTCTCTCTCTCTCTCTCTCCCTCTCCCTCTCTCTCTCCCTCTCTCTCTTTTCCTCTCTTCCTCTTCCCCCCTCTCTCTCTTCCTCTCTCTCTCTCTCTTTCTCTTTTTCTCTATCTCATCTCTGTTACACTGTTTCTCTGTCTGTTTATCTCTCTCTCTCTCTCTCTCTGTTTCTCTCTCTCTCTCTCTCCCTCTCTCTCTCTCCCTCTTTCTCTCTCTCTGTTTCTCTCACTCTCCTACTCTCTTTCGCAAATTCATATTTATGTATCCATTTGTTGATGTCTGATGCCTGGTTAATATCTATGGATATGAATGTATGTGCGTTTATGTTAATCCGGGTGTTCTTTCTTAGATTATCCACACGGTCGCTTAGCCTGCTTTAAGAAGCTGGTAAATCATTCAAATAAAACTCAACCGTCTTAAAAAAAAAAAAAAAGGATTCATTGGTCAATGCACTCCGGGTAATAATAAACGCGGGGCTGACAGTACAAAACAACGCAAAAACAGCATGCTTTAAAAAAAAAAAACCCATAAAATCTTATACATTTGTTCGTTACCGGTTGCAGGTTCAGTTATTAAACTGCAGCCATGCTGGAATACTGCCATGAAGAATTTTTTAATCGAATAAATTGACCCCAGTACTTATTTTTACACACACACACACACACATACTTGATATATATATATATATATATATATATATATATAAATAATATATGAGTATATGCATATATATGTAAATGTATGTACATACCTTCATCTACATGTATATATAGATGCATATCTGGGTACATGACGTTGCAAAAAAAAACATGGACAAAATGATAAACAAGGTACAGAAAACACACAGGCCACATAGAGAACATTTCCTTCATCAGCTGCCACCATTGCAACACTGGCGTTTCGAATAAGAGCATATATATATATATATATATATATATATATATATATATATATATATATATATATATATATATATATATATAAAGAGAGAGAGAGAGAGAGAGAGAGAGAGAGAGAGAGAGAGAGAGAGAGAGAGATAGGACATTTAAATTTTCATCCTTCTTTCATATAAGTTTAAATGTTACATGCAAATAATGACTAGATCAAATGATTTTGAATGTATTTAAAAATCTATTTTATAGACAGGTCCAAATCTGTAGGTTTCGATTATTAAAACCTCATATGCAACCTATATACCTATTGTCTTACATCTAGAAAGTGCTTTGAAGGAGAGTTATAATATATGCATACATATATAGTTGTATGTATACATATATATATATATATATATATATATATATATATATATATATATATATATATATATATATATATATATATATATATATATATATATATATATATATATATATATATATATATATATATATATATATATATATATATATATATATATATATATATATATATATATATATATATATATATATATATATATATATATATATGCATAATATAACAGCAAGTAAATACTGAGTTGAAAATCTTTTTGGGATAGAAAATATCAAATCCGCACCTTATGTCTACAGGAGATGTGGGTTCGAATACCATTGTCCGCCTTCGACTTTTTCTATCTAAAAGGAGTTTTCAACTCAGGCTTTACATGTTATTATTTATAACTTCATTATCTGCTTCGAGACCTGCTGTTCCAAAAAAGAATTATTTCATGTTCTCTCAAAAATCTATAATTCTTATGACGTACACACACACACACACAGATCGGCACAAATACATATATATATATATATATATAAACGAAAATATAGATATAGATATGTTAAATTCAAATTACGACAAACGTAAACAAACAAACGAAGTTTGCTTTTAGAAGCGTTGAGATGTCTTAGAAAGTAAAAGAAGTGATTTTAAATTCTCAATTGCAGGATAATGCTAATAATATAGCCTGAACAGGATAAACTACCCCTATTTTGCAGAAAAAAGTGTAGGTGGTTAGCTATGAGATATAGATATATATTTTTAAATGACTGTAATAAATGGTGTTTAAAAATCTAATAACAGAGAAATTGAAACAAGTGTCTTTAATATATGGTATTTAGATATTTTTTAAAGAAGAAATAAAAAGACATTCTAGGTTTTGTGGCTATGGCAGCTCTACCCAGCTATTTGGAGATAAAGAATTCGAAACTAAGTATTTTGAGGAATGTTGTAAACAAGTAATTCTGGTCGATCATTTAACCCATTGCCTGCCCTAAAACGTTTCTTAAGTTTGACTTTAATGTCCATGCTTGCTTCACAGACATTTGTTAGCCCTTATTTTATACGTTCTGAGTAACATAAAGCTTTTCTTTCGAAAGTCCCAAGTTACTCTACTTGTTGAAAATTGGGAACGTGTATCATATATGATTTGTGGATGTCAGAGAAACATGTCCTGTGCATCACATGTAATACACGGGACATGTAGAGGGTTAATCTGTTGAAATAACGTAAATAATTTATCAATTAAACAAAGCTTACAGCATAGGTTTGAATGAAGATTACCATGTATATAAAAAATATGACGTGAACGAGGATCAATCACACGATTTTAAATGATCAATTCAATTGCCCCTCAGATCCCTCTCCAGAAATCCTATGGGAACAACTGAAAACCAACATCCTACAGACCTATGCAGAAATCCTTGGGTTTACGAAGAAAATGAACAAGGATTGGTTTGACAAAAACGATGTACTGACTAACTAAAAAAGAGGTCTGCCCACCAAGCACACCTGATACAACCGTCCTGCCCAGAGAAGAAAGCGGTCTTTCGCCAAGCCTGCAGCTTTTTGCAGCGCAAACTCCGTGAAGTTCAGAATGAGTGGTAGACTAACCTCGCACAAAGAACCCAGCTGTGCACTGATACTGGCGACTACGTGGGGTTCTACGAAGCTCTCAAGGTAGTTTACGGCCCAAGAATCAAGTCCGGAGTTTCCTGCGCAGCTCAGACGGCCAGTTGCTTCTCACAGACATAGCATCCATCCTCAACCTCTGGTCTGAATACTTTCAGGCCCATTTCAGTGTAAACCGAGTTATTCAGGTAAACGCAATCCTCCACATCCAGCAGCAGCCAGTCAGAATGGAACTAGATGAGCCTCCAGCCCTAGAGGAGACCAGAGTTGCCATAGACCGGCTGGAGAGTAGAAATGCAGCAGGAGTCGATGGCATACCACCATAGATATGGAAGCATGGGGGTTCTGTACTACATACTAAACTCCACGAGCTCCTCGTTGCATGCTGGGAACAGAGCAAGCTGCCACGAGATCCCTGCGATGCTGTCATCATTACACTGTACAAAAACAAAGGGGAAATGTCAGACTGCTCAAACTACCGGGGGATCACCCTGCTTTCCACTGCAGGAAAAGTTCTAGAAAGATTACTCCTCAAAAGATTTGTTCTGTCCATCGCCAAAAAATCATCCCCCAGAAAGCCAATGTCGTTTCAGAGCCAACATGGGCATAACAGATATGGTTTTCGTTCTCGGGCAGCTCAAAGAAAAGTGCCGGGAACAAAAACAAAGCATCTTATGCAATATTTGACGATCTGACAAAAGCGTTCGACACTGTTATCAGAAAAGGTCCGTGGAAAATCCTCCTAAGGTTCCTTACCATGATCATCCAGCTTCAAGAAAACCAATAAGGACAATTCCGCCTGAACAGCGACATATCAGAGCCATTCTCCATCAACAACAGCGTGAAGCAAGGCCATGTCCTGATACCAACTCTCTTCAGCATCTTCTTCAGCATGATGCTCAAGAAGGCCAGTGCAGACCTCAATGCTGAAGACGGCGTTTACATCAGGTACCGTCTGGAGGGCTGTCTTTTCAACCTCGGGCGCCAACAGGCACACAAGACTCAAGAGGAACTGATCCAGGACCTTCTCGTCGCAGATGATGCCACACTTGTCGCACACACAGAAAGAGCAGCGTATCACACCCTGCTTTGATCCCACTGCTATCATCTCATACTCCTTGAACATTTTCACCAACGCTGCCTCCTCAACATTTACTGGAGCGACTACATCACCAACACTGCAGTCCTCGAGCGAGCAGAGGTCACCAGCCTGGAAACCATTTTACTTAAGACACGACTGCGTTGGGCAGGTCACGTTGACAGGATCAAAGACCACTGCCTACCCCAGATCATCATGTACGGTGAGTTTACTACCGGCCACTGCAACTGGTGGGGGGGGGGGCAACAAGAGAGCGTTACAAGGACTGCTAGGCAGTCCCTTAGTGTTTGTGACATTGATTATCGTGAGTGGTCCACTCTAACAGCTGACTGCATCGCTTTGCGCCATACCGTCAGCGATGTTATTTCCTCCTTTGAGATCTCTCGCATTGCATCTCTCGAAGACAAACGTCAGAGGCGAAGAACAATGCAGCTGCATCATCAGACCCTGGACAACCATACCCCTGTCATCACTACAATCCGATATGTCGATACCACATTGGCCTTATCAGCCACGAACCAGCGTGCAGACGACGTGGACAACAACCTTCCTAATCTTCGTCAGCGAAGCGAAGCCAAGATAAGTATTTATATGTATATACATATGTGTATATGTGTGTGTATATATATACATACATATATATGTATGTATGTATGTATGTATGTATGTATGTATGTATGTATGTATGTATGTATGCATATATGTATATATGCATGTATGCATATGTGTATATATGTACGCATGTATGTATGTATATATATATATAATATATATGTATGTATGTATATGTATGTATATATATATATATATGATATATGTATATATATATATATATATGTATATATATATATATATATATATATATATATATATATATATATATATATATATATATATATATATATATATATATATATATATATAAACATATATATACATGCACACATACATATATGTGTGTGTATGCGTGCACGTACGTATGTATATATACACATACATTAGAGAATTATACCGAGAGTAACGTAAAAGTGGTTCAAAACTTGTTTATTAACTAACATATATCGTTCGAACTGCACGTGAGTAACAATTTCTCTATAGCTACTTCTCTTCTTGTTCTTCTTTGAGGAAGCAACATGCCATCATTGAGTTCTTGACGAAAAGGAGATGCAGGTCATCTAGCATCCACAGAAGGCTGCAGCTTATTTATGGAGATGATACCATTGACAAGAGAATGTGCACGGATGAATAAAGAAGTTAAAGAAGGGGAAACCAGCATTAGAAGGCCATAAAACTGTAACCACTGACACGAATCGTCTGCTAGTGGACGAATTGATTCTCGTAGACAGGCCAATCATAATCCGAGGGCTTGTTGCACAACTAGGACTGTGGTCACAATGCATTACAGAATCGGGTGGAAGATTTTAGGTATTGGAAAGTATGTACAAAGTGGGAACCTCTGTAGTTGACATGCGATTTGAAGAAGAAGCATGGGAGCCTGCACTGGTTTATTGGAAGTGTTTGAAGCCAATGAAAACACATTTTTTTTCGATACGGTAGTAGGGGATCAAACTTGGTCGTATCTTCATGATCCGGAAACGAAGGCTCAGTCCAAGAAATGGCGTCACATCTAAATGGGTTAAAATGTTCAAGAGCCATAGAAAACCATGGTGACTGATTTGGGGAATTACAAAGCTGTTAATCTCCTTGGTGTTTTGAAAGATGACTGTACTGTGAATAGCGAAGCGGTACATTGAGACATTAAAAAAAACGGAGAGAAGTCTTTAGAGAGAAAATATCGAACAAGACTGTGAAAACGATATACATTACACCATGACAAAACATGACACACATCGTTTGGCAATAAAGCAGATAATCGTCAAATTAGATCGCCCGATGACACCCCTACCCCAATTCATCGTATAACTCGGATCTGGTGCTGACAGTCTCCAAGAACAATGACTTGATGATACAAACGATGTGAAGTTGGTTATGAAGAAGGGCATATCACAGTACAAAACCGAAATTTCTTTTTACGCAAATGCATCGCTTGTGATGAAGATTATGCTGAGTAGTCTTCATCACAATATGTGAAATTTGAACGACCTGCGTTAAGTTAATAAAAAGTTGTCCTCTTTTGCATTACTTTCGGTAGAACTCTCGAATGTGTGTGTGTGTGTGTGTGTGTGTGTGTGTGTGTGTGTGTGTGTGTGTGTGTGTGCGTGCGCTGTGCCGTAAATCAGGAAACTCGAAAAAGCAACGGAGTGAAGCGTCAGTTTTAGATAAACGATAAACTCTACTGCAAGTATTGATTTTTTTTACACATCTCTTTTTTGTTTATAAATTCAAGTGCGTAAATATATACAAACATATATACATACATACATAAATTCGATGGTAGGTAACCAATAATTGTTTCTTCATCATTAATGTCATTTTTTCTTTTTGTTTTGTTTACATTGGCACGAACATATAAAGAAGCATCATGTTGTAAAATCAAGTGCAATACAATTACTGGAGGGCTGACAATATGGTGGTATTTGCGCTTAGAACACGAACAGTCAACATGAAGCACAATAAAGCATTAACTTAGACCAAACATGGGCAACTGTTTTCGAGACAAGCCGCATAAGACTCGGTTCATAATTCAAAGGTAATTTTTTGTAAGACGTTCCACCCAGAAAGAAAACTGCTGCCTGCAGTTTGCGCATGACTTACTTAGACCGATGCTCTCTCTCCACTTTTCCATTTCCGTATCTCAACTTTCTCAATGAAGATCGTCACTGCCAGCAAAGCTAACGAGGGGGCTTTTAAACATGTGGCAACACGCTAGGCTTGTTCGTAGTAGCAGCAAATCTTCAAGAACCCCACTTTTATTTTATTTTTTTTAGTGACAAAGACATTCGATAAAGTTGTTCTGGGTCCTCTATAAATAGTAAAATTAGAGATCGGTCACGGCTAGAAGTCTTTTGATGACATGTCATACTCGATCAGACTCGAAATGTTATTAAGCAACGATTATAATCACAATTTCTCATTTTAATGAAATGGTTCGATCGGAAGAAAAAGAACAATGGGTAGCTAAGGGGTAGGATTGGACAAGAAACTGTGAAAGTTTCAAGTTTTAAACGGAATAAATTGGATAAATACGAGACAGCGACAGGTAGATTGAGGATTGAATATTTGTTTAAAGGACTATTTTCTTTTAGAAATGATTGAGATTACACCACCAACACCTTATAAATAACAAGTCCCCCTATACGGCAGCAACAATAACAAATAACTACAACAAGAATAAATGAGTGCACAATCTCGTGTGTGTGAGTGTGTATACACACACATACATATAGTTGGTTGGTAGGGATAACATAATCCAGATGTTTAACTCGGGAAGTACTCACACAGAAGGCGACTACCTGAAAATTACAAAAGAAGAATTCTCTCCACCCCCGTGGAAATCGATGTTTTGTATAAAAATAGAATATGAAAAATGAAGATTGGAGATAATGATATTTTTATTTCATGGTTCACAATTGTTTCAACAACTCTTGGTGGTTATTCACGCATTATGTTTTGTTATATAATATACATTACATATCATTATATGGCTAGATCTCTGTTAACATACATGTCTATAGACATGTGTAATTAGTCACCTTGGGGTGGTCAAAACAATTATATATATATATATATATATATATATATATATATATATATATATATAAGAATACACTCATTTGTATAAATATCATATGTATATTGCGTTTCTATATGTAACCCATCAGTAGTGTTATGCTCTCATCTGATCATGAATGAAGGTTGCTCATTTCTTGAAGCACTAATTCAAAAAGTATTATTCTGGATTGCAGAAAAATATCTACCTATTGTTTGTGCTGACCAAGAACATGAAAATAACATGTCCGACTTGTGAGAAAAATAAGCATCAATGAGAAAATAGATATATTGTATTTACGAAAACAAAATATTACAGTGCAAACAATTAATCCCACACATAGATACACACACAGAGTACATGTGCGTGTATTCTATGAGTCTAATATTGTATAGGCCTGCATGAGAACATTATTTTTTCTTTTTTGACTTCCTTCTATCATCCTCTGGGCACCTTAAAATGTAAATAGGCAGACTAACAGAATAGAGTGTCTTGAGATTCCAAATGCCAGATGCTCGGAGGTCAAGTGATCATATAGAGACTTTCCTATTTTAACTGAGCCGTTCATTGACACAGCAGTGTCATTAACAATATCCAGTTATGGTTTGATATTTTAAATAATCCAGCCTAAATTGTCCGGAAATATAAAGTTATTTTATCAAAACTGAGCCAAAATCATTTGGAAGCAGTTGAGAAATTATAATATTGTCTCATAGAAAACATAAACCGTATAGCTCAAACATTTTACTCAATTTGTCTATTTACATTTTAGAATGCATGGTGGATGATGGGGAAAACCTAAAATGTACTTATGAAAGCTTACATTAATTCAATGCGTTCAAATATCGATTAAACAATTCACGAATTACTCTTGAAGTTGACGTGTTCTTCACGGTCTGCAATAACTATTCCACGCAAAGAATCTGATTGCTGTTGCATTGCATGTCAACCTAATTATATGGTTCTTAATCTGCGAATTTCCAATATATGTTCATTTCGATTCCAAATCCACATTCCAGTCAGAAGCACTTTAGGTTCTCACCTTTTTTTTTTTTACATATATTTATACAATAACATGCATTAGTCAGAATGACAAACCATGAACCTCTAGAACGACATAGTATGGAGAACAGTACAGATTACTTCTGGAACAAATCTAATTCGTCTTTCTGCTTCTCCTCAAAGCATCTTTTGGCTATATTGCCTTCTCTGTTTATTTTTTTTTTATTTTTCAAAATCCTTAAAGCTCTCGAGTCTAACCACGAGTCTTTGTTGGTGATAAAGTGGGGCAAAATTACGCACTCGTTAAAAACCATAAGAATATTTGAGCTCCAAGATCTTACATCAAATAAGTGTGCAAGAAATTTCAAAAGACTGTATCTTTAGAATCAAATATTCGTTAAGCTGATACTTGAATCTACATCTTGCTTCCATCTCAAATGCTCTGTTGGATACTCGATAGATATATACGTAGCGGTATTATGACAGGGTGAGTGTAGTGGACTGATTTACATGATCTCGGTATGATTATTCATCTATATGCTTTTTAAACACGAGAAATTTAGAGCTTCTCTAAATTTCAATTTGATAAGATAAATCTGCAAATTTTAGTTTATTTATATAATCAATGACTTCATTACACGGTCAGATAAATTCGTTAATGAGAAATCAAAAGCATGAAAAGGAATATAGCATTCTAAACTAAACTTCAGGTTTAAAAAAAACGTATTTATTATTATTATTTTATTATTATTTTCAAGAAATGAACAGAGAAAAATTTACATTTTCTAGTAATCTACTTCGTGGTTTTTACCTTTTGTGTCTCTATCCCCACACTTTCAGTTTCAAGATCAAATATTATCTTTTACTAGTTTCACTCATTGGACTGTGACCATGCAGGAGCAACGCCCTGAAGGAGTATTTTAGTCGAACGAATCAACCATAGTACTTACTTTTTAAGCCTGTTTCTTAATATATCGGTCTCTTTTGCTGAACCACTCATGTACGGAGATGTAAACAAACCAGTTATCAAGAAGTGAGGGGGGATAAACACAAACACAAAAACGCACACGCACGTAGATATAAACATATATGCATATGACAGGCTTCTTTCAGTTTCTGTCAATAGGCGCAAGCATGAATGTGCGGTTTTACGTGTCACCTTGAGCAAGTATCTTTTCTTATAGCACCGAGCCGACCAAAGCCTTGTGAGTGGATTTAGTAGACGGAGAGTAAAAGAGACATAACATGTATGTATGTGTGTGTATTATTTAATAAACACAAAATATGGTTTCATATGCTACTATTAGTCTCATGCGATGAAAGCATGTCAGGCAGTATTTTTTAACATGTCTGGTGTCTCAGTGCAATCTTCAAGCACTGCCTACATAGCATAACAGGCTTTTTTTTTTTTAGTTTGTTGATCTTACTATTATGGAACAGTACACTATATATATATATATATATATATATATATATATATATATATATATACACACACACACATATATATATATACTTTGATGCAGTTACTTGTAGTAATAAAATACTAAACTGGTGGATTCCCAAGCAACGTTTATATTTTTAACACTGTTGACACTGCCAGTTTGAATGGTACTGCCTAGGTGTCGAAACGATAGTGATATCTGTTTGACAACTGATGATGGAAATACACATTTGTTATGCTTGATTGTGAATTTCTTATATCTGAATCTCTTTATTCTGAGTTGTCCTTCATTCTTGTAAAGTAGAAAGTGCCTGTAGATTCATAGTTTGTGGGAATCTCTTACATTGGCATTGGTTGGTTTGGTTTTCCTTCATAAGTAATTTTAATAAGCTTAGATAGCGCTTAGATATTGGTGTCTATTTCGGGTAGGTTCTGTCACATACACACACACACACACACACACACACACACACACACACACACACACACACACACACATGAAGAAAAATTATATATAAAAAAAATTTATTGGGAATTGTGATTGATCTGAAAAGAAATTATTTACAATCAGAAATCGGTATTTCACATGAGACCCCACCCCACCACCCTAAAAAAATCTACTTTTTTCCTTTATTTTTATTTTTATTATTCTTTTCTTCTAAATTAGGTTTTTAACCACATGGGAAACGAAAATCCTTCGATCATTTTTAGATAAGGAAATATTAAGGGATAAGAAGTAAATAATCAGAAAAGATAATTAATTCTGAAATATAAAGAATGCAAATGAGAATACGAATGTTGTACTTTGGATGTTTCCCAGTAACGTCATTAGCAATAATGTTATGTTATGACACGAAAATACATCTAACAATAACTGTTAAAAGGTGTTGATAACGATTAATAGTTGTAATAGAAATAGCCATGTTTATCAACAGTAGTCTTATTGCTTGTTTGTTTTTTGTTTTGTTTTTGTTGTTTTTTGTTTTGTTTTTTTTTCACTTGTAACGTGGTTATTGATTTTCATAATCACCATAACTAGTGATTGACATTTTGGTAGTACTGCAGAAGTAGCAGCAGCAGTCGTAGCAGGAACAGCGGCAACTGCAGAGTAGTAGTAGTAGTAGTAGTAGTAGTAGTAGTAGTAGTAGTAGTAGTAGTAGTAGTAGTAGTAGTGGTAGTGGTGGCGGCGGCGTCGGCGGCGGTTGTAGCAGTGGTAGTAATAGCAGCAGCGGCAGTAAAGGTAGCAGTTACAGCAGCCCAGAAGAGAGACAGCTTATGAATAAATTACATAGCAGTAAAATCTCAGCAGAGTGAGAGAAAGAAGGAAGGAGGAAGAGAAGAGATTGTCAGAGAGAATCTCCCCAGAGACTAAGATGCAGTGTATTGAGCTATCCCATTCTTTAGCAGCAACCAACCAGACTAACTCTTCTACAAGAGTCGGTTCTATTTACCAGCCTTCTGTTTTCCGCTTCTCTACTCGTTGCTATGCGACGTATTACCGGTGCAGGCGGCAACAGCTCAATGAGATGTGTCATTCTACTTGTTACTAGCGCCGTAGATTAAAAATAAAATAAATAAATAAATATACAAATAAATAAACAGATGTAAGCTTTGTCTGCGACGCGATTTCAATTCTCGGTTGAAGCCAATTCAATTCCACTTACGCCGCCGATTCGTATAGTTTTGCAGACGTTACATTGTTTATTCGGTCAAGTCTTGAGTGTCCAACAGCAATATTTTATTACGACATGTACATACACACACACACACACACACACACACACACACACACACACACACACACACACACACACACACACACACATATATATATATATATATATATATATATATATATATATATATATATATATATTTATTTATTTATATATGTATGTATGTATGTATGTATGTATATATGCATATATGTATATATATATATATGTGTGTGTGTGTATGTGTGTGTAGATAGCTAGATAGATATACACACATGTAAATGTGAGTGTATGTTATGTGTGTGTGTAATTCCCCGCTGTAAGCTTCGACAAATTACCGAGTTTCATCAGCTTTGGAGGCTGAGTTAAAATCCTCTGGTGAGGAAAATCTACAACCTTCTCTGGAATGGAGGTATAGTTTTTCATCTTCCACTCCCCCTCTCCCCCTCTCTTCCTCTTGTTCTTTGTGTGTTTCTGTTCCTTGTTCTCTTTCGCTACAGAAACTGGAGTTTCAACACTTATCCTTAAGGATGATCCTTATGATTTTGATCAGGTTTTCCTAGCGGTAGAGTGCATGGTAAAAAAAACCTGCGCAATCCTAACCCGATATCCCAAAGTAGATAAACTAGGACGGTGGGCACAGGAAATTTTGAACTCTGGTAACTGAGAAAGCCTTTGTAAAATTGAAAGCTTTTTTGAGTCAAGTGAAAAGCATCGCGTTATAGTTAAATTATATGCACTTTATTGGTATAAAATTAAAATTTAATAATAATTTATTTGGGAAATTACAACAAATAATTAAGAATATACTACTATACTTTTCTGGTTTTATATACGTAGACGTTCGCAACAGCTAAACAATTTTCTGCTGCTTTTACTCAGTGAATACTCGAAGACATACTATTCAATAGAAAGGTATAGTTTTCAATTATTGTTGTAATTCCTCCCTCTATGCATGTGTGTGTGTGTGTGTGTGTGTGTGTGTGTGTGTGTGTCTGTGTGTGTGTGAGAGAGAGAGAGAGAGAGAATGTGTGTGTGTGTATGCATATATATATATATATATGTGTGTGTGTGTGCGTGTGATATATGTGTATATATATACATATATATATATACATATGTTTATGCATATATGTAAATATATGTCTGTGTATACATATATGTATACATATATGAGTGTGTATATACGTATATACATACAAACATACATACATACATACATACATACATACATACATACATACATACACGCAACAAAATATATATTAAAATTTCATTTCATCCAATATAATATGTAATTTATCAAAAATGAAGTGACGCTTTCGGTTTTCAAAAGCTATCATTTCTGTCGGGGTAGAGGTTCAATATCAAAACTGGCTCTCCGTCAACTACATCAATTTCCTCACCAATAGATATTTTGATCGCTTATATTTAGGCCCAAGAACTCAAATTAAAAGGCGTTGACTGTGGCAGGAGAATTGAGAGCGCACCTGGTCAAGAGATATCTAAAACTTTTTTTAACCAAAGTCAACCATGACTAAACAATCTACCATCAAAAGCATTTCAGCGATTGTCACCCCGAGTTTGTAATGATACCTAGAATTGTATTGACCAGTGTGTCCTTTCCTTGTTTAAGACGGTGGAGTTTGATTTAAAAGCAAACTTGGTTGCTATTTCTTGTACTGGTCGAGTCCCCATGCACTGATGTTTATGTAAATTTGTTTCAGTAACTTCAGTAAATAAATCATAATCTCTCTCTTTCTCTTTCTCTCGCCCTCCCTCATTCTCTCTCTCTCTCTCTCTCTCTCTCTCCCTCTCTGTGGATATATGTGTGTGTGTGTGTGTGTGTGTGTGTGTGTGTGTGTATAACAGTCTTTCTATCTAGCTATCGGAGCGCACTTGAATGAAGTGTGCGCGTGCGTTTGCCTCTAGTGCCAAAAAGTACTGTTGCCAATATCCAAACAACCACGTTCAATCGGGTCATTCCGCTCTTCGTTGGCTCAAGGGTGGTCAAGTTATTAGGAAAACAGTGTATCTCATCAGTGATGTTAATATGCGTCTGTGCTGAAGTGAATTAGCTATGAGCGGGCAAATGTATGGGCGGTGTACTTCACTACTGTAACCAGCGACAGTGCAGTAGAATTAATTGATGAGGGCTTCATTGTCTTGCAATTTTAAGTTCAATTACTTCAGTGAGAAAAGCTATCTCCGATAGACCTAGTGTACCATCCAGAAAGATATTTTGTTCTCATACAACTAACACAACGAAAAATCAGAGATACGCGTTAGCCCACGGAGAATGCTTGTGATTTGGAAAAATAGCTCCGTAGGGATGAGAAATGAGAAGATATGATATTCAAATACAGAATTCGTTGGGTACGAACAAAATGAATTGCGATATTCAATCATGAGCCTTAACATTCTGAGTTCAAATCCTGTTGATGTTTACTATGCATTCTATCATTTCGGAGTCGATAAAATAAATACCAATGAAGCACAGGAGCTAATTGAATCGCCTGTTCCTTCCCACAAAATTTGTAATCATGTGTTTATATTGGAAATCATTAGGGTTTTATCGCTGATGTTGTTGCTGTTTATCCCCAATTCGGCTTTGATCATGTTGACCTCTAATCAAAGGGATTCGAGTAAAGACCATCTTGTCCTTCTTCAAGTGCAAGGAATCCAGGACCACATTAACCAACATGTCTCCTATCATTTTTTTAAAAGTAAGAATTGATTTTAGGGAAATTTGGCTACTATTTCTAGCAGTCTCATTCTTTGGCTCGTAAAGGCTTATTTATTGTTTTGGAATAATTAGATGAGTGAGAATGACAAGTTATGCGTCGCTCAATGGTATTGGTTGAGTATGCAGCTGCAGGCCAGAGACTAAGACTGGGAAAGAAACTTATACTTTGTAGTCATAGTAATCTAGAATCCATGGGTTTCCCTGATCAGCTCTAGGTAACCGTCCTTCTCACTACGTTGTATAATATTGGCTTTCATTTTTGGCTCAAAGCCACCAATTTCGGGAAGGGTAGCAAATCGATTATATCAACAGGTACTTATTTTATCGGCTCCGAAAGGATGAAAGGTAAAGTCAACCTCGGTGGAATTTGAACTCAGAATGTAAAGACGAACGAAATGCTGATAAGCATTTTGTCCGGCATGCAACAAATTCTGCTAGCTGGCCGCCTTTCTACGTTATATAATGTTGCATTTCATTTTTTTCCTACTCAATGTAAGCCCCGTAACTTCTGCAATTTGTAATGTCTTTCATTTGGCGCTCTTGTGACAATAAACAACCCATCCTTGTGATGCTTTTTTCGGCAGCTCATCTCATTAATCGAACTTCTGTCCTGAGTTAAATGCAGATCGAGGTTGGACGCTCAGCCTGGTGCTAAATACATTCTACCAGATGGACAATGCGGTAACTGGAAAGCCAACCTTCTCATTCTACAGAGGGTTGGTAGAGGGTATGAGCAATGATGACCTGGGAACGACTCTTCACGTAAGCGAGGATGTTAAAGCACTTTCTTCCAAAGGAATTTTCCGATCGGGGATTTTAAGCAACTTCCAAAAGTCCTTGGCCTGGTAGTGCTATAAAATGTGGTAGTGGATATTCCTTGTTTGTGATAAGCTCTACAGACAGGGAAGAACCAGAAGTCGGACCTGTCTGAGATACATGGGGAGCAACGAAACTTAAAACAAACATTTATTTACATGAAAGATAATCACCGGAGAACTTTCATCTAATTCTTCCAAGTCTTTCTGTTAAAACTGTATTGAAACCAATTGTGAGGAATTTTTTTTTTAATTATCACAGCAACTGGTCGTACACCACAAGGTTTAACGGAATCTACTGAAGCAAGCCAGCACGCTCGCAGCATTACCACAGGTGATGGGAAAGCCTCACGAGCATCACCTGACACCTCGGTGAGGAGAGCTGCCTACGTTGACATGAACTTCGCGGTCCGTGACCCAGTCCTTTCGAACGTCTCAAGCGTCACAGATTAGAAGAGACAATTCACTGTCAGGTGCCGATACTTCAGGGTTTTTCTTCCGTTCGGCTACGGAAACAGTGACCCTCCCATTAACTGCAGCGTCAAGGATGTGGGAGGGAGCAAAGGAGTCGCCGACTGTGGCATCGAAAATGAGGCACCTATCTCTAACCCAGGGACAGAGGGTAAGACTATCTACTCTCTTTCCATCACTTCTGGATAACCTCGACGGCTTCAGAACTGAGGGCATATTAATCCCAGCCAGGGCTCACTTAATGATTAGGTTTAGCTCGGTGTGACGAGCGAAGCGACCAGCATTTAGACGGCAAGACAAGCCGTGAAGACCTGTGGGGTCGAGGGGCCAACCACAGCGGTATCTCAGTTTCCTACAGACGTCAGCTCCCACTCTGAGTGCGATGGAGATGCGGGATTCATCTAGACTAAGTAGCCCTTCGATGTTGGTCACATGCAGGGAATCAATCGAGTCACCTGAGAATTTTGTACTAGCTGAAAGTAGGCGACACCTTGAAAATTGATCAGATTGATCAAGGAGAGAGTTGAAAGTGGCGCCTGAACTCTCTGTTTCCGTCTATCCTCCATTGTAACCGGAACTGAAAAACCCAACTCTCTTCACTGTGATAGAGCTTCTTCCATCTCCCTGTTGGAATTAGTCCATGCTGGAGAGGAGAGGATGTTGCCTACCAAAGAGGAGCAAGCGTGGATGGAGGAAAGAAACAGGGAAGAAATAAAGACGAGCACTTGCGTAGACCTAAACTCCCAAACCGTTTGGGCAAAGCAGCTTAGTCGCGGGAATGAAACTATCAGCGAAACTGTTGTGCATACATCGGTTCGATGCTCCTGCGTTGCTGACATGTGGATTTTGTCCGATAGCTGCTGTCACGTCTAGGAT
>NC_142933.1:74689433-74699433 GCF_046866305.1 Octopus bimaculoides
CAGGAAAACACAGAATGCTCAATTGTGGATCATTTTACTTTTATCCTGGTTTGATCTGTGATAACACGGGGCAGCTTTTACCAATGGAACTGCAAAAGCGCCACTCACCACCCACAATTCTCAGCTACCTGGGTATGCACTGATTTGTCACTTGTATTTACATGACCGTGTTGCGAGGCTGCGTATTTTTTATACAGATTTATGTACACGTACCCATCGACATAAGACCAGAGAACAAAAAAAAATACAAAGGTGTCTGGTCCTAACAAACGACACAGACGGTGCCTTTTCTGCAGGAAAAGGTGCAGATGATCGAAAAATATGTGATGGCAGAAGCTACTGTGATGTCAATGAATTTACCATTCGTTCCATTTACAAAGTGCAAGATGATTCATTTATCATTGATTTTATTATTATTCTTTTTAAACCAACCCCCTTTTAATAAACGAGGTTAGATGTATATGTATATTATTGCATCAGTAAGTACACCTTAAGTTACAATTAGAGCGATTACAACAATTCTGTCTCAAAATATACCAAAAATACTTTTTTCTGATAAGCATGTATTAGAAAGCGCAATAAATTGCATTTAACGATTAATCCAGGAAAATTGTATTGAAGACATACGATTCTGTATATGAATGTGAATGCGTGTGGGCGCGTCAGCGTGTGTGTCTGTGCCTATGTGTGTGTATATATACAGGGTGCGGTGAATGAATTTTCCTCTAAATTAAGCAAAAATGAAAATAACAGACATCTCATTTTAACAGATATATTTACCAAAATTACATTAAAATATCTTGAAATACTAAGAGCAAATTTATTCAATAATATCGCCATTGGCTTCAACCACAGCCTCCAGACGACTTCGGAATTTCCTGCAACTCTTCTGGACGGTCTCCTTGTTTAAGTTCGTGAATGCTGCCATAATACTTGTCTTCAGTTCATCTTTGGTGTTACAAGGAGTTTTGTTGGTCTCTCGCTCAACTGCGCCCCACACATAATAATCAAGGGGGTTGGAGTCTGGAGAGTTGGGTGACCAGATATTAAGGTGATGTGGTTGCAGAAATTGTCTGACAGCCATGACTGGATTCTCCTACTTGTGTGGCATGGTGCAGAGTCCTGTTGCTAGACATAGGGTCTTCCAGCATCCACCCTCTTGATCCAGGGCAGCACTACCTCCTCCAGGCGCTTGATGTAGGCCTCTGTGTTGAGTCTGAGGCCGTGTGGAAAGATGAATGGATGCATAACGTCGCCATCACTAGTGATCACTCCAATCATCATGATGCTGACTGGATGTTTGATTTTTATCACTCTCGGTACATGCTTTGGGGTCACGGCAAGGCAACGATTGTTCTGTGTGTTCACCATCTGATCCTGGCAGAATTTTTTCTCGTCTGAGAAAAATCAAAGCATGTTCGGTTGAAGAGGATGCTTGAGTTTGTTCAAAAGCGATATTTCCTCTTGTCTTTGATGGCTTGGGATAAAAATTGGCCCTTTCGCACTATCTGCCTGATAAGAAATTCAGACACTCTCATGCCCCTGACGATGGACCTGATTGACTTGGAGGGATCGTTGTCAATTATGGCCTGGATCTCATCAACAAATTCAGGAGTTCCTTTCTTATCAGAGCGATCAGAGTGAGTTTTCCGAGCTTCCGTACCTTCGTAACCACCATTAGACTCATACAACTCTTACCGAATCCTCTGCACTGTCCTCAGATTGACGCCCAAAACACTCTGAAATGTTCGTATTGAGCTTCCGGCGCGAATGCCAAGCAGTACAGCATTTCGTTTCCAAATTTCTGGCAGAGTGAATTGCGTCATGGTGCTGTTTTTCTCACAGACGGTGGCCAACTGACCCTACTATACTGTATAACTGACAAAGTAAAAAACAAACAATGTGCATGCGCGAAATTAAAAATCTAAAATTTTAGATTAAAAATCTAAAATTTACCTATCCCACCCTCTGTGTATGCGTGTGTGTGTGTGTGTGTGTGTGTGTGTGTGTGTGTGTGTGTGTGTGTGTGTGTGTGTACTATAATGGAGAAAGCTGCTTATTAATTAAGTATGTAACAATTACTAAAAGTACTAATAGAAAGCAATATTAAAAGCTTGGCCGTCTGGAAATATTTTTATGAATTCATGTTCTAAGAAATTTCCTATAATTTCGATTTCTGAAGTTTATTGAATTTTTTTAACTCCAAATTCTCGCAAATTTAAATATTCATTGCATTCACTGCGGAGTAGATTTTAATGTTTTATAATAAACAATATTAATTCGTTGCAGGCAACATTTTAAGCTTTTATTTGCAAAAGTCTCTCATTCTCGCTCACCTCCAATTTCATTAATGATAATTTAATAATAGCTATATAACTTTGATACGAGGCACAATTTCAAGAGCATTATAAGTTTCCGGAGTTTACTAAATGAATATTTTTGATAAAATGAAAATTTTTTGATATACCAGTATAATTTCTAAGTGATTTTGTGTTGAATGAATGCATGCTATTCATTCAATGAATTTTTTTTTAATATACCGGTATAATTTTTTTTTTTTAAATGAAGAAGTGATTTTGTTGGTATGGCTACTTGGAACGCTATAAGCCTTACAGTAATAACTATGTGATCGCTGCTATTTGTAGCACGCTAAAAAGATAGTTTTTAACGAGTTTTCATTTATATATAATATGCGACTGAAAAAGAAAATTTAGCAGCAAAGGCACAACGACAGAGAGAAAGACGGGCAACTGAATCAGATGAAACCAGAGCAAAGCGACTGATATAGATGCCTGAATATGCACGGAGACGTAGACGTGATTCTGTGTCCGTTTACACATGACCGACTGGATTGGGCATCTCTAGAGGAGAATATTCTACTTCAAAATAATGGTGTAAGATCACAAATTGTTGATACAAAACTAAAGAGATCTTTTCTTTGCGATCATGTGGAAGTGGTGGGGTTGACAACCAATCTAAGACTTCTTACAGGTCATTCTGATGAAAGAGAGTTTGCTAATTGCCTTCTTGATGTAGGAAATGGTAACATTTCTGTTGAACAAAGCCTAGGGGAATTCAAAATCAAACTACCCAATGACTTTTGCCTTGAAAGTGGTACTCTTTCAGATCTATGTGATTTTGTATATGCTGCTCTCAAAAATAACTTCACAAACCCTGTGTGGCTTGCAAATAGAACAATCGTTACTCCAACAAATAAAGCAGCACAATTTGTGAATGATTTTCTGCTGACTAGGATCTCTGGTGAGCTAAAAATATACAGAAATTGAGATACAGTTGATAATGAAACTCTGTACCCAATAGAGTTCATCAACAAACTTACACTATCAGAGTTTCCACCACATATTCTCAAACTGAAGAAAGAATGCTGCATCAGGCTTCTGAGAAATTTAGATGCTACTAATGGACATTGCAATGGCACACACAACATCATTGTCAGTTTACATGATCGCGTTACTGAGGCTGAGATTGCTTCTGGTCCTTATGCAGGATTAACTCTGCTAATCCCAAGAATATCACATGGGGTTTGCATTTACATTTACACGCAAACAATTTCCTGTCAAGCCAGCTTTTGCCTTGACGTGCAACAAGGCACAGGGACAGACTTTTAAACAAACTGGAATATATCTTCCGACACAACTTTTCTCACGTGGTCAGCAGTATGTTGCATTATCTAGAGTTCGAAAGAAGGCTAATGTAAAAATACTGGCTGAGAAAAATGGAAGCAGTATGATAACTGACAATTGTGTCTACAAGGAGACACTAGTTTAAAGCAAAATATGCTTTCTAGCAAGTTTCAGTAAATAGAACTAACATATAAATTATGTGTAAAGTAACATATATTTGTGAGGAATTAAATTGTTTTGGCATATTTCAACACATGCCGAATTAATGATATCGTTTAATTAGATCATTTTAAATTTGGGTATATTTGAAAAAGTAAGGAAACGTCATTCCCATGTTCTCACAGCACCAGACTTTTGTGTGTATCCCTCCCTCCATCTGTCTATCTATCTATCTATTTATGCAGACCTATGTAAGTTCTAACAATTATTAATGATAAATATATATAACAAATTAACTCTTTAAAAAAGAGAGGTTATGACTGATAGAATAATGAAAGCGATATTTACTAAGCATGTGAACGCTATTATACAAAGAAATAATTAGACGTGAAATATGATAAAAATTATTAGAATTGAGAATCAAATGTTGAAATATTATCGAGTGGCTAGCAGAAAACCGCCCGGAGGGCGGTCTTTCTGTTGGTAATATAATACATATATCTATATAATAAATACATAGAAAGAGGTCAGGGGGAAATATGGCTGTGAATATGAGGATGAACGGTCAGTTAGTAAAGTGAATTCTCTGTCTGTCTGTCTGCCTGTCTATCTGCCTGTCTGTCTCTGTCTCTGTCTCTGTCTCTCTCTCTCTCTCTCTCTCTCTCTCTCTCTCTTTCTCTTTCTCTCTCTCTTTCTTTCTCTCCTCTCTGTCTCCCAATTATCGTAATTATTGACTTGCAGTTTATCAGTCTTACTCCTTCACACATTATCTATCTATCTATCTATCTATCTATCTATCTATCATCTATCTATCTATCTATCTATCTATCTATCTATCTATCTATCTATTATTTTGCTGGATGTTACTGTTTATCTGTCAGTTTATTTCAGTTTATTACCAAATGTCAGCCGACTCAACATTCAAGCCTGCTTGTCTATCTGTCAATCAAGCAAACTTATTTAGCTTAATATATATATATCTTCATGGTTATAATTGAGACAGTGAGTAATTAACAATTTTCGTTCAAGTAACGACTTCTAAAACATTGGGTTGGCAACTAAATTCCTGTCGTTTTATTTTAATTTAAATTTTTTTAAAGGTTTAATAAAAAATAACAACTAATTAATCAATAATGTATTCACCCTTGTTGTTTACAACTTCTTCCCAACGTTCAACAAGATTTTCAATACCTCGTTGGTAGAAATCACCCGATTTCGACTCGAAAAATTGATCCAACCAAGCTCTCAATTCTGCATCAGTATTGAACGAAACTCCGCGCATAGCATTTAAAAGAGATCGAAAGGGGTGGAAATCTGTTGGTGCCAAATCAGGAGAGTACGACGGGTGTGGTAGCTCTTCCCCGCCATGCGTTTGAATGGCTTTCTTGGTCATATTGGCGATATGAGGGCGGGCGTTGTCGTGCAGCAGAACTCCATGCTACTGATTAGGTCTCTTCTCTTGAATAGCCGTGTTGAGTCGTTCCATCTGTTGAACATAGAGTTTCGAGTTAACCGTTTGGTTCCGTTCAAGCAATTCGTAATGGATAATCCCTTCCTAATCCCACGATACGCTCAACATCGTTTTACGCGAATGAAGATCTTGTTTCACGCGCGTTGTCGCTTGTTTACCGGGGCTAAGCCATTCCTTACGCTGCTTCATATTGATGTACAGGCACCATTTTTCGTCGGCAGTAACGATTCGGTAAAGAAATCGCTGCTTGTGTCCGTTGCTTGAGCGGTGACGAGCAAGCAAACCAGCGGAGATTGTGACTCGTTGATTTTTGTTGTTGTCACTTAAAGCATGCGGAACCCATGCTCCATACTTCTGAACCTTTCCCATCAAGTGAAGATGCTTCTCTATAGCAGCGTGGGAGCATTCCATTTTCTCTACCAGTTCCCTTGTCGTTTGACGAGAATTTTCGTGCAAAAGTGGGTTTAATCGCTCTCCATCAAACTCAACTGGACGACCAGAACGAGGTGCGTTTTTGAGGTCAAAATTTCCATTTTTGAATTTCGCATACGAATCACGAGCGGTTCTTTCAGCTATGGCTACCTCTCCATATTCCGCACAAATGTCGCGAGCAGCTTTTGCGGCCTTAGAACCTTAGGAGCAAAAAGGAGGTGTCGAAAATGCTCGTTTTTCTTAACTTGGCTTTCCATTTTTATGATCTGAAAATAAACAAAAATTAACTAAAATTAACTAGAAAAAAAAAAAAAAGATTCCAAAATGATTCTAAGATAGAATTCTCGAAAAAAATAGATTCCAAAATATAAAAACGCAATAAAACGCAATAAATTCCAAAATTAAAAAAAAAAACGGCAGGAACTTGGTTGCCAACGCAATACAATAAGGAACGAAGATCCTCAGTTTCACTGTATCACCAGTTCTCTTACCGCAACATGCATGTTCGCATGTATGTACATAAGTATGTGTGGATATTTGTATGTCAGTACGTGTATTATTCATAAACATTTATATGCATTTATATGTATGTCTACGATATTCCTACAGCGTGAGACTCAGCAAAGTGTTACATAGACTTTTACAATTAAATATTAAAATACAAGTGTCTGTGGGCGACTTTTCTGACTAAGCGACTCCAAAATACAAGGTGGCAACGACACCACGACTGTTCATGGATTTTAGGCCGCCGACAGCCTTATCCACTCACTGAGTTGTTTTAGACCAGGCGGAACCCATTTCTATCCAGGTCTAACTACAGTCGAGTTATCTTAGATTAGAAGAGAGAAAGTTAGGCTGGCAGAAAAAGAAGAATCGACCCTAATACAGGAATTGTGCTTTATTTATTGCTCTTGAAAGGGTGAAAAGCAGAGTTGATCTCGACAGGATTTGAACTCTGACCGCAAGGATCCGAAGCGGTTACCGTAAAATCAATCTATCCGAAACTCTAACACCTCTGCGTATATATAATTGTGTGTGTGTGTGTGTGTGTGTGTGTGTGTGTGTGTGTGTGTGTGTATTTATACATACATACATACATGCATGCATACATACTTACATACTTACATACATGCATGCATACATACATACATGCATACATACACACATACATACATACATACATGGCGAGCAAGTAACACACCTCCGATTTGCAGATGACATTCTACTCATCGCTAAAACCACAGACCACTTGCAGACCATGCTGACAGAGATGAACATTCGGAGCTTAGCAGTGATATAAATACCATTCTTTTGCATAATAAATATATCTATGTATGTACAAATAATGAGGTAAGTTATATATATATATATACGGCAGGCATCTTTCAGTTTCCGTCTACCAAATCCACTCACAAGGCTTTAGTCGGCCCAAGGCTATAGTAGAAGACACTTGCCCAAGGTGCCACGCTGTGTGACTGAACTCAGAACCATATAGCCATGCAGGAGCACTGGCTTTAGTCAAGCAAATTGACTCCAGAACTTATTCTTTGTATACGTGTATATATATATATATATATATATATATATATATATATATATATATATACACACACACACACACATACACGACGGTTCCCGTCTGCCAAATCCAGGCTTTGATGGGAAATTGCAACTGTTTAAACTTGTAGGTCGTATCGGAGTGGGTAAAGGACATGGGAGTTATAAGTTTGTCTTAGCCAGCGGCCGGTTCATTCAAGATTGTTGCCTACAGAACTCGGGAGCACAATTCTTTGATAATCATCCGCTTACCATTGCACATTATTGGAGCATCTAAATTCCTTGGCAGCATGATTGGCGCGCCAACTTTCAGATGCAGTTCGTGAGCTGGTAGTTCTGCGGGTCCCCCCTTTTGTCAGATTTGTCATGGGCCGGCCGGTCTATCTTAGATATATGGGAAGCTGGATTAAATTTTTCATCAACACAGGGAAGCCGAAATAAATTTTTTCAATGTCCAAGGGAAGCCAAATCGCGAAAAGGGTTAAGAAATGCTGATCTATAACGATGGTTTTTATTTAGGCACATCGTAAAAGTAATTATAATGAATTGCTTAATATAAAGAAAAGTATGTTTTTTAAAGTAAATACAGATAGAAAAAATATTTACCATTTCAAGTCATCACTAAAAACTAAGCTCATCAATTTTTGAATGAAATAATAATTTTATTCTTTTATTCTAAGTTGTAAATTTTGCCTGAGAAATAAAGCAAATAATCACCAAATGCATTGTTAAAAATCTGCAACTCGATAGCAAATATCTCCAAATTGATTAGAAATGCATAAATTTAATAATAACAATGTTTTTGAGATTCCAGTTCGAATGACATGAGTGTTTTTGTTTCACTTTTGACACGTAATACTTAAATAGTGGAGGAGATATGATGTTGCTGTGATCTGGAAGTATGCAAGAAGTTAAAATTTCTTTTTTGGCTAAAACACAACCAGGACCCTAAGTAAGGCATGTGTAAAATTTGAATGAAATTGGTTGTGTAGTTCTGGAGTTTTAGGGATTCACACAGACACACACACACACACACACACACACACACACACACACACACACACACACACAGACACACACACACACATACATTCTCAATTTTATATATATATATATATATATATATATATATATATTCCATATACTATATCCCACATTAGTTTTATAAGCATATAAATGAAATTTTAAAAACAGAGTTGAAACTCCTTTAAATAATATATTCCTCTATATACGATCATACAAAACCCTTTTTTATATTTTTTTAATTTTTATTCATATATATATATATACATATATATATATATATATATATATATATATATATATATATGTGTGTGTGTGTGTGTGTGTAGATGGAGAGAGAGAGAGGGATAGATAGATAGATAGATAGATAGATAGATAGATAGATAGATAGATAGATAGATGTAGCTTGCTAACCAACCACATGGTTCCAGGTCCAGTCCCACAGCGTGGCACCTTGCGGGTAAGTGTCTTCTACTATAGCCTCGGGCCGACCAAAGCCTTGTGAGTGGATTTGGTAGACGGAAACTGTAAGAAGCTCGTCGTCGCCATTACCACAGATATATATTACAAACACACAGACACACACCAATACTTGAACTTTAAATCGTGCCATCCACCCCATACAAAACGCAACATACCATACTGCCTAGCCAGGAGAATATGTACTATTGTAGAGGATATAGAGACCAGAAATCAACGCCTGATGGAACTGAAAGAATTTCTGCTGAAGCAAAAACCCATCACGACTCATAGAAAATGGTATTCAGCGGGCTTCGAAAATACCCATACAACAACTGAGGACACCGCAAAGAAAAGACAAACAGGAAAAGATCATTCCATTTATAGTGACACAAAATCCATGCCACCAGAACATCTTTAATATCGCCAAAGCGAACTTACCGATCCTTGCACAAAGTAAGGAATTGAGAAATATCATTACAGATCAAAATATAACTCTCAGTAAGAGACAACCTAAAAACTTGAAAAAACTATTAACAAAGGCAAGGTTTGACCTCAGCAACAAAAATCAAACATTCACTGTATCCAAATGCAATGATAGCCGATGCGGCACATGCCGATCAATCCATACCGGCCCATATATGAACACAAAAACAGGGAAAATATTCACCAATGCGAACATGAACTGCAAAAGTAGAAATCTAATCTACTGCATCAAATGCCCTAATTGTGAAGAATTGTACGTTGGCCAGACAGGTAATGCACTATCGGAACGCTCACGGGTACATCGACAACAGATTAAAAACCCAGAAGTCCGCCAAATACCACTGAGTAACCATCTAGCAACATGTGGTCATCAAACTTTTATTATATTTCCATTCCATAAACTTTACAACCGGAATGAAATTAAAAGAAAATGCAAAGAAAAGGACTTTATTGAGAAATTCAAACCCACTCTTAACAAACTGATTAAATCCATCTTACTTGGGGTTTAAAAATCTTATCCCTGTAACCAAAACACAAAAAATCTCTCAGATATCATCATTTCTATAAATAGATTTGGCATCATTTCTAAGAACAGCCAAACACCTACTGGGGTTTAAAAATCTTATCCCTACAACCCACACAAAACAATAAATTAAAATATCATCATTTCTAAAAATAGATTTGACATCAATTCTAAAAATAGCCAAACACCTACTGCTGCCGTCCAAAGGAATTGGTATAAAAGACAGAAAACCAGCCAACTAATTAC